>NW_028174323.1:173326-208326 GCF_963971535.1 Notolepis coatsorum | reverse complement strand
TTCACGGTTGCATTGTTTTTCGCCTTCTTCTTCCGCCGCAGGTACCAGATGAACGCGACCGTGAGCGACGGCCGCTTCGCCGTCATAGCGGACGTGTCCATCCAGGTGGAGCAGGTGACGGACGTGTTGCTGCGCGGCGCCCTCGCCCTGCGCTTCGGCGCCCTGACCCCGGACGACCTGCTGAGCCGCTACCTGGGCCAGATCAAGCTGACGCTGCGCGGCCTCGCCGGCTGGAAGACGTGGTCGCCCGGCGGGCAACAGGATCCCCTGCACCTGCTCGGCGTGCAGCCGGTGATGGGCACCTCCGACGTGGACCTGCTCCTGGCCATGGAGAGGCCGCCTGAGGCCATGGGGAGCGGGGGGTTGGTGGGGGGCGGGTTCTACGCCCCGCGGGAGATGGCCGCGAGGCTGGAGGAGGCCGGCGCGCGGGGTCAGATCAGGGGGATCCTGGCGGGGGCGGCGGCGGTGGGCCAGGAGTGCCTGGGGGAGCTGGAGTGCGGGGTGGACATGGTGTGTCTACAGACGCTGGTCCTGGAGCCCAGCGCCCTGGTGGCCTACAGCACGGAGAGGGTCAGCCTGGTGTCCCCGAGGTTCAGCCGCACGGAGGCCTGCACCTGTCCAGGTGGGTACCTGTCACCTGTCTCCAACCCTGCCCTCTTCTCTTGATCCTTCAGTCACAACTGTTGCGTCCCTAACTATGTTTGGTCAATTGCTTCTGATTCAAAAAGTGGAATTTCACATTTGCATGGTGTTAGATTCTCGTGTTATCAGCCAGTAATCTCTCTGTGGTTCTGTGAAGTCTGCGTTGTGTTGTTTATACCTTACTCCTCGTACTGGCTGGCACACTCTGTCTCCCCCGTTAATGCATTCATAATCAGAAGAATCGACACACTGGAAACGCGATACCTTTCCTTGATGTTGATGTTTATTCCATAAACATAGATTAGTACAAGATGAAAACCGTTCTGAAAGTCTTTGAAAAGTCTATTGAATTCCTTAATTCTACCGGTCACTCCTGCTTGATGATGGTTGCGGCCTAGTGGTTAGCCAAAAGCCTTCCCTGTTAGCCGAAGCTAGTGATCTCGCAGCAACCGGAGGGTGGAGGGCCTCCCCTCCCCCGCCTCTCCAGCTTACTGGTGTCAACGTGTCAACGTCAGCTCTTTTCCTAGTCTGGCTAGCCTCTTGATTCATGACCTACTCTCCAGGCTGCTTGTGTTCCCAGTAGAGCCTGCAGGTTATTTGGCAGTACAGTAGTTTCCCGCTAGTCCCTTTAGGAGTTGTGTATGTTTTATCCCAGGGATGCACAGCTTTCTACAGCTACTGTATGCATGTGCCCTATTTCACTGTGGGTTACTATGTAAATATAGAATGTCTCATGGAGGGGGGTTGGCTAGTCAAAATGTATGAGAATTTTTCTATTTCAAACTATTGTAACGGCTATTTGGTAAATAAAAATACTTTAGGCTTATATATTATGTCAATTGATATCAATTGAATGATTTATTAATTAAACATAATTTGGCCATTTAATAATTTAAAAACAGCATTTACCCCACTCTCACGTGACAGAAATATGTCTCCTGTTTACAGTATCATGGGACAATTCTAAATGGCCTAAAGAGGAGGCCGCTGGAAGAGGTTGTGTCTACTATAACTCAAAACATAAAGACTTACTCAACAAACACTCAGCAGATTAGCAACTTCACATTCATATGTTTTAAAGAGGCTCAGTCATGCTCTTATTGCCCCTGTTAGTTTTTGTTGTCTAATAATCCCATGTGGCATGACACATTAATAGACTGAATAAATGACACATTAATAGACTGAATAAATTAGACATTTATAGACTAAATAAATTAGACATACATTTTATAGACTGAATAAATCATTAATTATAGGGGTGAGTAATAATTGATATGCAAATCATAATTTTTGAGTAGGGATGTTCGATATTGGCTTTTCTAGCGATACCGATATACCGATATTGTCCAACTCTTAATTTCCGATACCGATATCAACTGATATCAACCGATATCAACCGATACCGATATATGCAGGGTTTCCACCCCCAAAAAAACTGAATAATTTCAGGTAATTAACATTACATATCTCTTGTCGTGGAATTAACACAACATTATGCATACTTTTGACAATAAATAAAATCAGAATTTGTTCTTACTTGCTTGCCTGGGTAAATAAAGGTTAAATAAATGTAATGTTTTTTTTTTTTTTAAATCGATACCGATCATTTCCGAGATCACATTTGAATGCCAATATCGGCCGATAATATCGGACATCCCTATTTTTGAGTGTTTAATAAATTAATAGATTTTTCTTGTAAATTGTGATTTCACCTGTAAATCGCGATTTCATTTGAAAATCATGAACCAGGAGAATCTTATCAATTTAAATGGGTCAGTTACTCTATATTTCTACTCTCATCGTAGCAGAATCCTTGAGGACCATACGTACTGTATCCCCTCCATCCAAACAGGTGGCAGTTGTCCCGCCCCACTGGAGCTCTGCGAGGGTCAGTTCTGTCCAGCAGACATGCAGTGTGTCCGCTCTGCTCCTACGGCGCCCTCTGTCTGTCAATGTCAGCCTGACAGGCTGGACGAGTGTGAGGGTAAGATGATCTTTCCGGCTGATTTCTCTCCTATTTGACAGAACTACTCACGTAATGCTAGGGCTGTCTTAAATACTTCGAAGCTTCGAAGCTTCGTTCGATGGGCATGGGATTCGAATATGAAAAAAAATTATAAAAATCTTATTTTATTTTTAGCAAAATCAACTCTGCCTCTCTTTGTTAACTACAACAAGCGATGCTGTTTGTTATTTAAGATGAGGTTGGACTCGGCACTGACAGATTTGTGTTCATTGTGCTGCTTTTATAAAGCCTCAAATGACTGCTTACAATATTTCATGAAAGCAAAGTGTTTAGTTTGTCTAAGATTTAAAAAGGTTTAAACTTTACAGCACTGACAAAGTTGAACAAAGTGCTATACAAGTCCCACAATTTGTTTTTATAAAGAAAGAAAAGAAATTTATATTTATTTTTATTTCGAAGCTTCAAATTAAAATCGAATCTCGGCCCCAAAGCTTCGAATTCCAAAAGAATATTAGAAGGTCAGCCCTACGTAATGCATAAGTGGCCTAAAAGAGATTTCTTCTAGACCAGCAAATTACACATTTAAAAAAAAATTGAATCTTCTTTTTCTCCGCCTGATTTTCTATTTTTCTCCCCATCCCAATTCAGTCGTTATGCCAATTCCCCCCCTCCCCTACCTGGTTGTTGTGCGCATGTTCCTCCTACTGGTCGGTACAAGGGAACCCTGAAGTCCACCACATGCTTCCTCTGTATGTAAAATCTTCATTGATAAAGCTGCCATGATGTCATTTAGGTTCCTCCCAAGAGTCCACAATGCAACGTGCACAGATGCAGCCGGCTGTAATGTGGATACCTATCTAGCCGCTACCATGCTAACTGACTAATGTTAGCGAGCTAGCAACATCACTGCGATGTGGCGGTCCTTACATCAGCATTCTCTTCCTTGGTGGCTTTTAGATTTGTACGTTTCCCTCGTGTTCTGGCGCGAATACGAGCGGTCAGTGTTCAATGCAACATGCCAGGGGCACTCGCCATACCTTGGCAAATTAATATATATAAATAAATAAAAAAAAATCTTTTTCTTTTTATTAAAAATAAAAAATTTGAATGTTGATTTAAAATTCAAATGTCAACATTATGAACGAAGCCTCCAACTATTCGGTACAGCCCTAGCATGTTTTGATATTGTCAATTATCTCACTTTTACTGTGACTAACTGAAATATGCCACCAGGGAAAAAAAGATAAATGGACATACGGACGTTTTTTTGTTAAAGGGCAGCAGAGACAAGTGATACAGGGACACAGGTAAGGTCTTACAATGGCTTAGTGATTATAACAGTGCAGTTCAGCATTCAGTAACCCATACTTTTTGTGAACATGTTTTTGATACTACATTCTGTTGAACACACACATCAAAACCGTACCTAAAGAAAATTGGCTCAATTGCAAGAAAAATAATAGACAGTTATGATATTACATTCTGCTCAGCATAATTTTTATGCAAAATATTGTGGTTCCCTGCTTTAGTCTGTTGACACATTTCTATATTAAATGCTTGTGTAGTCCTGTGTCATACCTAAATGTCATATAAGTGAATTGGTTAGAAACAACTCACCAAAAGTGACTATTGCACAACTGATTTGACAAAATAAATCCACCAAGGGGGGGGACCCCCTCTTCACCCACCCACCCTCCCTCCTTGCCATACCTTGGCTTTTACTGAAATGACGCCACTCATTAAGGCAGGCTTCCTGTGGCAAGAGAAGAGCAACGCTCCGTGCGCGTTGCATTGTGGACTCTTCAGCTTTACAAATGCCTGCCATTTTAAATCTAAAGGTGTAATTTCTAGTCCACATTTGTAAGCCTATCTGATGGTTTATCACAAATCGGGTCGCGTGTAGCCTTTTTACAACGCATCCGCGTTTCCGGCGCTCTGATTGGCCAGGTCATGTGACATGTGCGCCCAATAGCGTGTTTGCTCATTTCCGCGTCGAACAGCCTGCAAACTACCTGGCATTCTATCGCCCTGCTCTAAGACAAACTCTAACCTTAACCAACTTCGAAGAGTGCCTAAGCTTAAGTGTAGAAACTTGCCGTCCCACGATTGGCGCTCATGTCACATGACCTGGCCAATCAGAGCGCAAAACGGGAACCCGGAAACGGCGATGCGTTGTAAAAAGGCTTCACGCAATCGGGTCTTTGAGAAATATTGGAAGCTGATTCTATGCATTCTAAATTCTGTTGCTAAGTGATAACCATGCCTCATGCGTCACGCCTCATGCGTCATGCCTCATGCTTCATACCTCATGCTTCATACCTCATGCTTCATACCTCATACCTCATACCTCATACCTCATTACCTCACGCAGACGTCCACTATAGCACGTTTAAGTCCGCCGCTAACAAACGGTAACGTTTCCTAAACAAGTGCTTTCTCTACGTGGACCGGGAAATGGACCAGAATCGGACCGTGGAGCATCGTGTCCCTTTAATCCTTTTCATTTAGTCTCCGTCTCGCCGCCTCTCTTCCGTTTTCTCCGCAGGCCAGGACTCGCTGAGTTTCTCGGGAAACAGTTACATCAAGTACCGGGTGACGGGGACGAGCCGGGGCGGGGAGATGAGGCTGGCGGTGAGGATCAGGACCCTGCAGAGCCGGGGCGTCATCATGGCCACACGCGCCAACCCCTGCACCATGCTGAAGGTGGGCACACACACACACACACACACACACACACACACACACACATACACACACACACATACACACACACACACACACATGGCCGCCTAGTTATAGTTGAAAGTGGGGGTGCAAGTATTTTTTTTATTATTTTTTTTTTTTATTTTTATTTTTATTTTTTTGCAAGGGGTGGTTTGGAGGGGGTCCGGCACGACCCCCTCCACGGCAGATTTTTTTACATTTAATGAACACCTGTATGTGCAATTTCCTGCAATATAGAGCCTTCAATCTTGACCAAAATAAAGCTGCTCTTTTCACTATAAAACTCAGTTTATATTGCAGTATGATAGCTATAATAATAATAACTTCACTGCGAGGGCTCTTTTAGCTAACGCTAGCTAGGCACGTATGATAGCCAATTACTATTATAATAATAATAATAATAATAACTTTCCCATCCTCCCAAAGCCCCTCCAGCCCCGTTCACATCCGCAGCACCAACAACAAGTAACAACAACAACTAATTGACGCTATCAATAGCCCCAGTGAGCGCGGCGGCTGAATGAATGAAAACTTTATTTAACAGATTGCAGAATGGGTAAAATACAGTACGGCTCAATACACACAATTGTTAAGGGGATGCAGACCAGAGAAAGACGTTTGTCTTGTTTACATCAGGGTCCATACTAGCCCCTTTCGTGACTGTGCTGCACCGAGTGAATCCACAGTCACTTGCTCCTCAATGGGAAACCAACCTAGATTTACCATGAAGGACTGGTTCTGGCCGAACCGTTCGTTATACAAGTATCACAGAGACATTACAAAGGTGCTCACAGTTGCACGAGGGGTTCGCACAGAGATACGGGATGGTTTGAAAGCTCGGCGTTGCTAATAAATATTTTTTATATTTTTTTTATAAACTGCTCAAAGCGGCATTATTTCCGTCGTTGGGTGATCACAGCGCCTGCGCAGTGCGCACCATCCCGTATCTCTGGATTCACTCGGTTCAGCGCCGAGGCTCACCATACGAGAAATATTCAGTTTCAATCTGTTTGCGCATTTAGTATACAGTCACAGTGTTCGACTTACGTGATGATTTGCTCCATTTTAATGTAAACGCCGAAGAATAATCCTCACGAGTCACAATGTTATCCAATATCCAGCCTGAATTTCGAAAAAGGTTCGAAAAAGCCGCCTCCCCCAACATGTCGTATACGTCATGCCGACAAACGCCCGTGGGCACTGGATCAAACCATTAAAGTGGGGGGTCACACAATCTTTGGAAACTTAAAAACTTGCTATTAAGTGTCATTGCGTATTATTAATTTGATTGAAATTACGTAGTTATGGTTCGATAAGATTTATAAATTGGGGGGGGATATTTATATCATATGATATGATCAAAAAGTGAGGGAGCAAAAAGACAAGCTTGCTCCCCCAAGTTCAATAGTCCTAGAGCACCCGCATCTTCTGCTCCATTAAGTGGGCGCCTATGCACACACACACACATACACACACACACACACACATACACACACACACATACACACACACACACACACACACACACTTTGTATTTGAAAGTGTCCGTTATTCTCTATTTCTTTGTGTTTGACACACACACACATGTTTTTACGAGGTAGAATTAGTTGAATGATTTCTTTATACTTTACTTTAATATACTCTGTTGTCCAACGTCTATTATAAATCTGAATGTTTGGACATTGCTTGTGGTGTCCCCCAGGGGTCAGTGTTGGGTCCAAAACTGTTCATCTTGTACATTAACGAGATATGTAAAGTATCCAATATATTTAAATGTATTTTATTTGCGGATGACACTAATCTTTTTTTTTCTGGTGAGAATGTCCAGCAGCTTTTAGAGGTCATCACATCTGAAATGAAGAAATTGAAGGAATGGTTTGATAGAAACAAATTATCATTGAACTTGAGCAAAACTAAAATTATGTTGTTTGGAAACTGTAGATTGGATACTCAGGTACAAGTTAAAATAAATGATGTGATTATTGAAAGAGTTTATGAAAATAAATTCCTAGGTGTAATAATAGACCATAAAATCTGTTGGAAACCTCACATAAAACATGTCCAATCTAAACTCTCACGAAGCATTTCAGTCATGAGTAAAGTAAAGCACATCCTGGATAGAAAATCACTCTACATTCTCTACTGTTCACTAGTTTTACCATATTTAAATTACTGTGCTGAAGTCTGGGGAAACAATTATAAGTCTACACTACAACCACTTTTTATACTCCAAAAAAGGGCCATAAGGATAGTTCACATTGCAGGTTATCGTGATCACACTAACATATTGTTTCTGGAGTCAAAGACATTGAAGTTAAATGATCTTGTGGAATTTAAAACGGCACAATTAATGTATAAAGCAAAAAGTCATGCACTTCCAAGAAACATTCAAGAATTGTTCTTTGATAGGGAGGGGGGTTATAATCTGAGGGGAGAACACAATTTAAAGGTGCTAAACGTACGCACTACCATGAGAAAACACTGCATCTCAATATGTGGAGTGAAACTGTGGAACAGTCTAAATGTGGTGCTAAAGCAATGTCCAAACATGAGACAATTCAAACTGATGTATAAGGAAATTATGTTCACAAGGTACAGGGATGAAGAAGGGACTTGATATTCACGGGTGTTTACATTTTTATTTTGTTTCTATTTTATTTTATTTTATACATATATAGTTTTTGTTTTTTGTTTTGCATATATATATATATATATATATATTTTTTTTTCTTTTCTTTTCTTTTCTTTTTTATGTTTAAAATAGTACACTCATTTGAGTAGTGGAAAAGGGGTAGGATTAAATAAGTGTATACTTCTTCCTACTCCTTTTCGAACATGCAGATTGAGTTGTTTTTCTTTTTTGTTATTGTTTGTTGTATTCATTGCATGTTCGAAATAAAGACTTAAAAAAAAAAAAAAAAAAAAAGTCGAACACGGAAGTGCACTGCTGTATTTCGACATTTACATAATTATTATTTACAATTAAATATTTGTGGTATTTAAAGGTAGAATCTGTCATCCAACAGCGACCTCTAGGCAAAAGATGACAACATTGCACTGCGCTATGGAGGTGGATTTCTATCAAAAATAAACAAACGCAAAAGTAAAATCCACAATCGTAAAAAAAACAATCCACACACACACACACACCTCAATTTGTGTTTCGTAAATCATAAGGACACTCTTGATCTGCTTAGATTTATGTACAGAATAAGCGCTAAGTTCAGTTTTTGTCTGATGTGTGGGTGGGATGTCAGTGGGTCTACAGGGGGGAGGGGCTGCTACTGCTGGCCGCACCCCAGGCTCTGGCAAGAGAGGTCTGGAGAAATCCATAGTCTAATAATAAGATAAGATAAGATATTCCTTTATTGATCCACTTGGGGAAATTCGGGCGTCATAGCAGCAGGGGGGGGGGGGGGGGGGGGGGAGGGGGGGGGGGGGGTGCAGGTATGGACAGGGTAATAGTAGAAAGACATAAATATAGGCAACACAATTAGATCTGAATATAATAAATATGAGGGAAAAAAACGATATAATTCAAGTAAATAGTGTAAACTAAATGCTGAACGTGCTCCTCATCTCGGCTAGCTCCTCGTAGAGGGGGTGGGATAATAAGTTACTAAACTGTAGGGGTGGGGGAAAATATCGATACGTAGTAGTATCGCGATACTTTGCGTGGCGATACTGTATCGATACAGGGACGCCAAGTATCGATATTTAATTATTTATTAAAAAAAGTCATTTTTTTTTTTTTTTTTTTTTTTTTTTTTTTTATTCTTTTTTAAAACAAACATATAAACAAACATGACAACACACGATAAGATATACAAGCATTAATTGTCAGGGCACATCCAATGGGATCACCTTTTGGTTAGTTGTTTTATATAAGATATACCCATAATACCTGTTATCTAAAAAAAAAACCTACATACATATGCTCAGCTCGAACCCCCCCCTCCCGGACCCCACCTTGAGAAGTACCTCCACTATCCCTCGCACCTAACCAGACACTACCATTATAAGCTAGCTTTTATTCTCTCCACCACTTCTAACCACATTGACATTTTGGATTCATTGAGACCCAGAATTCTTGCTGTAGATATTTCATGGTAAATTACATCGAGATATGTAAGAAACCAAACTTTACGGCACATTTTTTCCGGTTGAAACCAGCGTGATGCGATCAGCTTTTTGGCTACTGTGATACCCGATAAAACCAATCTCTTTAGCTGTGGATTCACTGCAAACTCAAAAACATCATTCAACAGCAATACCGAGGGGTGTACAGGTATATTCCAAGATACGAGTTTTGATATTTGTTGGGTCACATCTTTCCAGAATGCCTTAACTGGTGAGCAGTCCCAATACATGTGCATAAATGTCCCTTCGTCCCCATTTGTACATTGGGTGCATTTGGAATCTTGTTTGAGCCCCATTCGGCACAGTCTTATAGGAGTCAAGTATGTCCTGTGAATATAGTTAAGATTGATTTGTTGATGATCCGGGTTCCTTGATGTAAGTCGGACATTTGCCCAGGCTCCTTGCCAATCAAAGTCATTTTCCAGGTCTGGTATATCCCTCCTCCAGACAGAGTCAAGTTGGAGGGTTTCATACGAGGACGTTAGTAATTGATGATAAAATTCTGAAACAAAACCTCTCGATGTCTCTCTTGAGTAGAAGAATTTGTGGTATCTGTGGTGTTCAATTGGTCTGTCTAATGGAACACCGTGAGACTTCAAACATAGCTCTAACTGTTTGTGAAAAAGCCATGTGGACTTGGTGAGATTACATTTTTTGCGTATTTCTTTATCACTACAAAAACCCTGTTTGTTAAAAATATCCCCTAATGAGTGTATGCCTTGCTCTTCCCATATAGGGAATCTTATAGGTCGTTTTCCAATTAAGAGAGCATTGTTATTGAATAAGGGAGTATGGTTGTGCCATTCTTGTGGGTTAGGATTTTTTTTTTGTGATTCACGCCATATCCGGATCGCATGAGTAATTATGGGGCCAAATTTTCGTTCACAGTGCTTGATTGGTAGTTTAGTGTATGCTATGTCCTTCAGTCTATGTGGGGCTACTATGTTTTCTTCTATTTTCCTCCAAGATGCTAATGCTTGGGAGTCAAACCATGTTGTCAATGGACTTAATGAGTACGCCTTAAAATATAGGAAAAAATCTGGAAATGCCATGCCACCATCTGCTTTATTTCTCTGTGCGGTGGATCTTTTTATACGTGGTGGTTTGTTATTCCAAATAAATTTGTATGTGGAGGAGTGTAATCTTTTCCAGTAACCCTCTGGAGGGGGTAACGGTAGCATTGAACAGAAGAAGTTGATTTTAGGTAGTACATCCATCTTAACTATTGATATCCGTGCTTGTACTGTGTTCTTAAGTTTTGCCCATCTATCAAGGTCGTCTTTGATTTTGTTTTGGATTTTTGTGTAGTTGTGCTTCACCGTTTGTCTTATGGTAGGGAATATTTCCACTCCCAAGCATCTGAAATGTTTTACCATCGGTATCTGTCCTGGGAGGGTTGTATCTTTTTTTGCAGGGGTGTTAAGTGGAAGGAAAGCCGACTTCGGCCAATTTATCTTAAATCCCGATAAATCACCAAAGTCCTCAATCAACTTGAGCAGATGAGGCAATGTGGTGTTGGGGTTTTTCATGAACAATATTACATCGTCCGCATATAAACAAATTTTTTGTTGTGTGCCCTTGATTACGATAGGTTCTATGGATTGGGATTGTCTTATATATTGTGCTAACGGCTCTAATGATAGATTGAACAGACCGGGACTAAGAGGACAACCCTGTCTGGCAGAGCGTGATACCGGAAATATTTCAGAGATGATTGTGCCTGTTATAATCATGGCCGATGGGTCTTTGTATAATACTTTAATCATATCGATGAATCCTTTTCCTAACCCCATCCTTTCTAGCACTGCCCACAGATACGACCATTCCAGCCTGTCAAAGGCCTTCATAGCATCCAGGGACAGTATCGCCTTAGGTATGGTGTCCTCTTTGTCGGCATCAAGTACGTGCAGTATACGTCTTATGTTCTCAGTGATCAGGCGGCCTCCTATGAAGCCAGTTTGGTCCGGGTGAACTAAAGACGTCATATGCTTGTAAAAAAAGTCATTTTTTTATTTAATAAAAAAAATAAAAAATTTGTAGTCCAGTAGTCCACACACACACACACTCAGTTAAGTTGGAATATGACTGTAATACAAACAGTTCTGTTTGTCAGGTACATGCAACACAGATTACAGTGTTGACATCTGTCTGCTTGAGAAAATAGTAATACCATGTTCTGCAATAAAAACGATTGAAGTGAGATGAACAGACTGAAAACTTTATTTTATTAGATAAAACATGTTGACAACGTTTTACTTTGCAGTTGAAAAAAGGTAATAAATCGCAACATATATCGCAATATTAATATCCCAATACTCAGGTCTCAGCATATCGCAATATATTTAGTATCGCAATACTATCGTATCGTGACTCAAGTATCGTGGTAGTATCGTATCGTGAGGCCTCTGGTGATTCCCACCCCTACTAAAACTCCAATCCAGTTCCAACTTTTAACACCGTCCCCCCCCCATCATCAGATCGAGGGGGGGCGCCTCTGGTTCCAGCTGGACTGCGACAACACCCTCGGCATCATGGGCATCTCGGGCAGACCCGTCAACGACGGCCTCTGGCACGCCGTCTCCCTGGAGCTGACGCAGAACTACACCCTCCTGTCGCTGGACGACAGCTACGTGGAGCGCCGCAGGGCCGCCGGGGCCCCCGTCCGCCTGTGGCCCCTGGCCCCCGACTCCTCCTTCTTCTTCGGGGCCCAAGTGAGGCTGCCGCCGAGCGGGGGCGGGGCCCCGGGGGGCGACGAGAGGAGGAGGGGGAGGACCCAGGGCCCCCCCCCGCCGAGGCTAGCCGGTCGGGGTGTGGTGAGGAGGAGGGCCGCTCCCCCGAGGGCCCCCAGGGCTCTGAGGGCCCGGGACGGCTTCCAGGGCTGCCTGGGCTCGCTGCTGCTCAACGGCAACGCGCTGCCCCTCCAGAACAAGAGGAGCCGCCACGCCGAGATCACCGGCCTGAGCGAGGTGAAGCTGGGCTGCGTGGTCTACCCGGACCCCTGCGTGAACCAGCCGTGCCTCAACGGAGCCGCCTGCCACATCCTGCCATCTGGGGGTCAGTGTGCATGTGCATGTGTGTCTCTGGGCGTGTGCATGTGTCTCTAGGTGTGCGTGTGGTAGTCTCTTGTGCGTGTGGTAGTCTCTTGTGCGTACACAATGCAGACTGTCTCTCTCTGTACGCTGATGATTGTGTGTTCTACCGATTGCAGACCTGAAGGCTCCTTTTTAGGGATGCTCGATATTGGCTTTTTTTTTTACCGATATCCGATATACCGATATTGTCCCAACTCTTAATTTCCGATACCGATATCAACCGATATCAACCGATACCGATATATGCGGGGTCCCCCCCCCCCCCCCAAACACAACATTATGCATACTTTTCACAATAAATAAAAAAAGAATTTGTTCTTACTTGCTTGCGTGGGTAAATAAAGGTTAAAGAAATAAAAAAATAAAAAGAATAATACATTTTTTTTTCTTTTTTGAAAACCGATACCGATCATTTCCGATATTACATTTTATTGCCAATATCGGCCGATAATATCGGTAGGCCGATAATATCGGACATTTTTCAATTGTTTATTAGCACTATTCCTTCTATTTTTCTATCTCCACGTGCGTGTTGAACGGGAGCCTTTCAGTGTGCAGACGGTTCTAACTAATGGGTGAAGCCAGTTCTGTCGAGACACGGGTCACGCACGGCGTTGGCGGCAGCGAGAGCTACGCTGAGCGGGCGGCCTATTTAAAGACCTCCCCATTCACGCACACACTCTGTACGCTGATGATGTGTTGCTGTTAGGGCTGAATTCGAAGCTTCGGGGCCCAGATTCAATTTTAATTTGAAGCTTCGAGATACAAAAAAAAAAATATATATATATATATATATATATTATAAATTATTATTATTATTTAATTTAAAAAAAACATTTATGTTGTGGGACTTGTACAGCACTTTGTTCAACTTTGTCAGTGCTGTAAAGTTGAAACCTTTTTAAATCTTAGACAAACGAAACACTTTGCTTTCATGTAAGCCGTCATTTGAGTCCGACCTCATCTTAAATAACAGACAGCATTGCCTGTCGTAGTTAACAAAGAGAGGCAGAGTTGATTTTGCGCAACAATTTTTTTTATATATATATAATTTCTTTTTTTTATATATTCAAATTTTATTTTCATATTCGAATCCCATGCCCATCGAACGAAGCTTCGAAGTATTGCTGTATTGCTGTGTTGCTGTGTTGTTGTGTTGCTGTGCTGCTACCTGCCACTCCAGCCTCCGCCTGCTTTGATTCCGCTCCGTACTCCGTACTGAGTCTACAGTGCCCTCGTATTGCCTGTAAGCTATGCTCCCAGTGGGGGATGTGTTTGCAGTGCTCCTGCTGTTCCGTTTCACTAGTGTTGGGAAGTAACTAAGTAACTAAAGTGACTTAAGTAAACTTGTACTTAACCAGGGAACTTTGTACTTTTACTCCACTACATTTCAAAGGAAATATTGATACTACATTTATCTGAACCTGTCGGTTGCTTTGGAGCAAAATATTTTGTATAGAAAACATGGCAGAAATCGATGGAAGATTTGAAGCCTGCCACCTTCGAGAGGATGTAATCAGAGCAGTATAACTCAACCTCGTGCCACTTTTAGAGGTCAGTGGTTCGATTTTGAATGGAGGATTTTACATTTACCAGAGTGCTATCTTATCTGGGTGTACTTTTACTTAATTAAAGTAACTATCTACTTCTTCCACCGCTGGCTGTTATGCTGTGTCTTTCTGTACGCTGTTATGCTTCTCTTGCAGCAGGGAGCACCCCTAAGTGTATACTGTACAGCCAAGACTTAACTGCATTGTCATTGCCATTCATGGTGCTAATATTAAACCAATGCTGTGAGCGTTTCCCGACAGAACTGGTTTAATTCATGATCCGACACCAGGCTAGAATTGGCCTTGTGGATGTGCATGTTACTGCTCTGCTCCCATGTTCTGGAGATTTGCAAACAACATCGTTGTTTAGGGGATGCTGTGTCCCATCCATTCATTATACATGAGCCTAGTCGTTAATCGGTCCTAGTTGCTAATCGGTCCTGGCCACTAATCGGTCCTAGTTGCTAATCGGTCCTAGCCGCTAATCGGTCCTAGCCGCTAATCGGTCCTAGCCGCTAATCGGTCCTAGTTGCTAATCGGTCCTAGCCGCTAATCGGTCCTAGTTGCTAATCGGTCCTAGTTGCTAATCGGTCCTACATGCTAATCGGTCGTAGCCGCTAATCGGTCCTAGTTGCTAATTGGTCCTAGCCGCTAATCGGTCCTGGCCGCTAATCAGTCCTACATGCTAATTGATCCTAGTTGCTAATCGGTCCTAGTTGCTAATCGGTCCTACACGCTAATCGGTCCTGGCGGCTAATCGGTCCTAGCCGCTAATCGGTCCTACATGCTAATCTGTCCTAGTTACTAATCTGTCCTAGTTACTAATCTGTCCTAGTTACTAATCGGTCCTAGTTGCTAATCGGTCCTAGCCGCTAATCGGTCCTAGTTGCTAATCGGTCCTAGCCGCTAATCGGTCCTAGTTGCTAATCGGTCCTAGTTGCTAATCGGTCCTAGCCGCTAATCGGTCCTAGCCGCTAAACGGTCCTAGCCGCTAATCGGTCCTAGTTGCTAATCGGTCCTAGCCGCTAATCGGTCCTAGCCGCTAATCGGTCCTAGTTGCTAATCGGTCCTACATGCTAATTGGTCGTAGCCGCTAATCGGTCCTAGTTGCTAATTGGTCCTAGCCGCTAATCGGTCCTGGCCGCTAATCAGTCCTACATGCTAATTGATCCTAGTTGCTAATCGGTCCTAGTTGCTAATCGGTCCTAGTTGCTAATCGGTCCTAGTTGCTAATCGGTCCTACACGCTAATCGGTCCTGGCGGCTAATCGGTCCTAGCCGCTAATCGGTCCTACATGCTAATCTGTCCTAGTTACTAATCTGTCCTAGTTACTAATCGGTCCTAGTTGCTAATCGGTCCTAGCCGCTAATCGGTCCTAGTAGCTAATCGGTCCTACACGCTAATCGGTCCTACATGCTAATCGGTCCTAGTCATTAATCGGTCCTAGCTGCTAATCGGTCCTAGTTGTTAATTGGTCCTACACGCTAATCGGTCCTACACGCTAATCGGTCCTAGTCATTAATCGGTCCTAGCTGCTAATCGGTCCTAGTTGGTAATCGGTCCTAGTTGGTAATCGGTCCTAGTTGCTAATCGGTCCTAGTTGTTAATCGGTCCTAGCTGCTAATCGGTCCTAGTCGTTAATCAGTCCTAGCCGCTAATCTGTCCTACACGCTAATCGGTCCTAGCCGCTAATCTGTCCTAGCCGCTAATCGGTCCTAGTCGTTAATCGGTCCTAGCTGCTAATCGGTCCTAGTTGTTAATCGGTCCTAGCCGCTAATCGGTCCTAGTCGTTAATCAGTCCTAGCCGCTAATCGGTCCTAGCCGCTAATCAGTTGTAGTCATTAATCAATCCTACACGCTAATCGGTCCTACACACTAATCGGTCCTAGTCGCTAATCGGTCCTGGCCGCTAATCGGTCCTAGTTGCTAATCGGTCCTAGTTGCTAATCGGTCCTAGCCGCTAATCGGTCCTAGTTGCTAATCGGTCCTAGCCGCTAATCGGTCCTAGTTGCTAATCGGTCCTATTTGCTAATCGGTCCTAGTTGATAATCGGTCCTGGTCGTTAATTGGTCCTAGCCGCTAATCGGTCCTACACGCTAATCGGTCCTAGCCGCTAACCGGTCCTAGTTGCTAATCGGTCCTAGCTGCTAATCGGTCCTAGCCGCTAACCGGTCCTAGTTGCTAATCGGTCCTAGTTGCTAAACGGTCCTTGTCATTAATCGGTCCTACACGCTAACCGGTCCTAGCCGCTAACCGGTCCTATGATGCTCTCTTCTTCTCGTCCCAGCAGGTTTTGAATGCAGCTGCAGCCTGGGCTTCACCGGAGGCCGCTGTGAGCTGGAGCTGACGCCCTGCGCGCCGAACCCGTGCCAGAACGGAGGCGGCTGTAGACCTTACGGCGGCGCCAGAGGACTCGCGGGACTCATGTAGGAATAACCGCCAATCACGCGTTTGGTTTTTGTGTGCTGATTTGGGATGATGATGATGATGATGATGATGATGATGATGATGATGATGATGATGATGATGATGATGATGATGATGATGATGATGGTTAGAGTACTGATGGTGAAGAGGAGGCTTATTCTCAGTATCAGTGCCACATAGAGAGCACCTGCACTTCCATGTACAGGAATCCGGACGACGAGGAAGTGTCCATGTACTGTTATCTCTGCACCTGTTATCCCCCCACACACACACACACACACACACACACACACACACACACACACACACACACACACACACACACACACACACACACACACACACACACACACACACACACACACACACACACACACACACGCACACACGCACACACACACACACACATTAACACAGTGCACACATTGTGTTGTTACTGTGTGGGCACATTTATGGTTATAATTCAATTCCACATCATTTTCATTTGAACAGCCAATTCTCCAAAATGCCTATAATTACAAGCTCAGTGATTGACTCTGCAGTAGCCGCTCTGGCTATAGAAAACCCCTCTGCGGTTCACCACAACCACCACTGGAGGGCAGCAGAAGGCACGGCACAGATCCATGTCCCAGTGGTTAGTCATCATGTCAAGTCAAGTGTCCCTTTATTAATCCCCTTTGGGAAATTCAAGAGTAAAGACTCCAGTATTCATGCAACATTCATATTGAGATGAACGGTGCAATTGAGTTCAGATTAGGGTCGTGCAGTACTTCAAAACCAAAGTACCACAATACCAAACTCTTATGATAACCTGTCATACCACCAAAGGTTATGACTAGTATTGTAGTATTATCAAAACATTTGATCTACTGTATACAGGTGTGGTGGAGCCAAACTCATCAATTATGTCTTAAATGTATCAATACAGTATACAGTATGCTTTATAGTGAAAACACATACTACAAGTAGGGCTGGGCGATATGGCCTAAATATGATATCACGATATTTTCTGACCTTTCGGCGATACACGATACGCATCACGATGTTTTTCTTTTTTTCCCCAAACAATTCATTATGAGGCTTACCAAGACAGTATTTGAGTTTGCAAGCTAACATTAAAGACAAAATAAAATACCCATGCATTTAGCATTTTTATATTATATATTAGATTTAGATTATTGGATTATTAGATTATATATTGCATATATTTAGCAATGAGATATTATATAATTTAGATATGAAATATGATGAATCGAAAATGGGGGACCCTGATGTAAACAAGACGAAAGTCTTTCGCTGGTCTGCATCCCCTTAACAATTGTATGTATTGAGCTGTACTGTACCCATTCTGCAATATGTTAATAAAGTTTTAAATCAATCAATCAATCAATCAATAAATAGGATTTTAGCATTTTTATGAAACTACTGTATATTTGTATGTCTCTAAATGTTTTGATGAATTGAAAATGGAGGACCCTTATGTAAAAAAGCCGAAAGTCTTTTTCTGGTCTTCATCCTCCAGTCAGTCCACTGTTGTTGTATTGAGCTGTACTGTATTGTACCCATTCTGCAATCGTTAATAACGTTCATTCGTTCAATCATTCAGCCGGCAAAAGAATAATTTTGA
Organism: Notolepis coatsorum; assembly: GCF_963971535.1. Lineage (NCBI taxonomy): Eukaryota > Metazoa > Chordata > Actinopteri > Aulopiformes > Paralepididae > Notolepis > Notolepis coatsorum. The sequence continues at coordinate 190,158 of NW_028174323.1, read as the reverse complement.
TTGACAGTCGAGTCTGCCAATTACGTCACACCGCTTGTACCCGCCCTGCTGTTCTTAGCACCAATCGGCAAGCAGCGCTATTATTTTTTTACTTCCTGAATGCCCTCCTTGATTTTAACGAGAGCTCAGCTCAACGACAACAACAACAGCTCACCGCAGCCGACGAGTGATTACTAGCGCACCGCAGCATGACAACGAGGCATAATGATTTTACTGCAACAAATGTTATAATAAAAGCCTTTCCATACATCTGTCTGATTGAAAACTTTATTAACAGACCGCAGAATGGGCACGCACAACTCGGCACGGACTGAGATATGAACAGTAACGCTTGCTATCTATGTCGTCATTGGACGTTGCTATGTTTGGGTAAATACGCTGATGTGTAACTATATAACGTGTAACTATATAATGTTGATGCCACAAAACGAATGCCTTTGTTAATCATACGTACTAACTTTGATGCAGTAGTGTGTGTGTGGGAGCGGCGTTGTTCAAAAGTTTGAACGGGGTGGACCAGATTGACGCGACACAATCCTCTTGGGCAAAACATCACGATATCCACGATACGTTAAAAAAGTGTATCGTTAATGAACTGTACCCGATATTTATATAATATCGTCATATCGCCCAGCCCTAACTACAAGGTACGTGTAGGTTAAATGAGCTTGGGCTGAGGAGAGTGTTTTTCAGTCGCCACCTGGGAGACACTGAGGGAGAGAGGGGGACACTGAGGGAGAGAGGGGGACACTGAGTAGAGAGAGGGGGACACTGAGGGAGAGAAGGGGACACTGAGGGAGAGAGGGGGACACTGAGTAGAGAGAGGGGGACACTGAGGGAGAGAGGGGGACACTGAGTAGAGAGAGGTCGGGTGCTCCTGGCTCTCAAGTAGGTGCCAGATTGAAACTGTGAGATTGAAACCAAAAGGGATTCCTCAACAACACAGGACATTGGCTTGTTTTTATCTCCAAATTCTAAAGGATATGACGTGAACAACAACTTAACGTGCACGGTCACGCCTGCAGAATCCGTAACCCTTTCACTACCACACTACAGAAGGTTAACCCTTTCACAAATAATCTAACTCTATCTCTATCCCTTTCCCTATCCCTAACCGTCTGTAGTGTGGTAGTGAAAGGGTTGACCATCTGTAGTGTGGTAGTGAAAGGGTTGACCTTATGTAGTGTGGTAGTGAAAGGGTTGACCGTCTGTAGTGTGGTGGTGAAAGGGTTGACCTTCTGTAGTTGGTAGTGAAAGGGTTAACCGTATGTAGTGTGGTGGTGAAAGGGTTAACCGTCTGTAGTGTGGTAGTGAAAGGGTTGACCTTCTGCAGTGTGGTGGTGAAAGGGTGGACCTTTACGTAGTGTGGTGGTGAAAGGGTTAACCGTCTGTAGTGGGGTAGTGAAAGGGTTGACCGTCTGTAGTGTGGTGGTGAAAGGGTGGACCTTCCGTAGTGTGATAGTGAAAGGGTTAACCATCCATAGTGTGGTAGTGAAAGGGTTGACCGTCTGTAGTGTGGTAGTGAAAGGGTGGACCTTCCGTAGTGTGGTAGTGAACAGGTTAACCATTTTTTTGTGTGCTAGTGAAATGGTTAACCTTCTGTATTGTCGCAGTGAAATGGTTAACCCGTTGGTAGTAGTATGGTATAGTGAAAGGGTTAAAAACACACAAACAGGAAATGAAAACTGAAACTGTTCTGTCTTGATTCTGCCGGGACCCCCTGTACTATTTCATAACGTCATCACGCCAGTATTTCTGCCCCGGGATCCTCTGGATGTACGGTTCTGTTTACCACCACGGCACGACGCCCGCCTGGCAGCCGCTTAACCTTTTTGATGAAGCAACACAAGCAGCAGCGCAAGGTTTTAACTTCCTACAGGGCTGTGGCAGTGTGTGCCAGCCGGGCAAACGCGTCCCAGCGGTGAGGGCAGGGGGGGCGTGATTGACGGATGCGGCTGAGCGGATTTAGAAAAAATAAAATGGCAGAGCGGTACTACCAGTAATTTATACAAATGGACGTATTGATCTCTTCGTAACGAATCGTTCAAAAAATATACAGTCAACTGGAATATGTTAGTTATTTTTTTTACACATTATTTAGAAATGTAGAAAATCGCTAATTCAACCTGGTACATCCATCTGGTTTCTCTCTCCATCTCTCACTGCTATGCAGAGATGGAACCCAAAAGTTATGAAATTCAAGTTTATCTTTTACTACAATTCTTTTTATTACATAAACCTATACGTCATTATTTTCAAAACTTTAAGACCAATATTACTAATACATGGACAGATTAATAACACAATTAATATCCAAGATGGCAGATGCAATCCAATATGGCTGGCATGACTGTTTTTCGTCTTTGATAAATGCTGTGTTAGGTTTTTGTGTATGCTAAGCATAAATAATACACATAATACAAAATGTTAGTAACACGTTGTGTCCTTTAGTCAAATGTAACTCTGTTGTAACATGTATTATCCTTTAGTAACATGTAGCATCCTTTAGTAACATGAAGTACCCTGTTGTATCATGTAGTACGCTATACTGCCATGTAGTACCATGCAATACCATGTAGTACTACTGTATATGCTTTATTATAGTCTCACCCACTCATTTTCTATTTGACTGACATACTGTATGAATATAAAGAACCTGACTAACATTCGATTAACACTTGTGCTACAAAATAACAACACAAAATGTCAAGAGTTTGGATACCAAAAACCTTTTTATATACAAGCAGCATAAACACTGAAGACATTCGTTATAATTCACATGGTATGCAGAGCGAGCTCCATGGCCCTTCTGATGTAAGCTGCCTGTAAGTATAATGTAAACAGTCGGCACATGGGTGAGTTGCGTCATCATTACGCTGTCGGCAACTGTTTACGCTTGTGAGTGCTAGTGCTGTCCCATTTCGTAGTGCTGCTCTGGAAGGTGACTCCCCATCGAGGGCACTCCGAAACGAGGGGTAGGGCCAAGGGGAGAAATGGGACGCAGCCTTAGTTCTCGGTAAAACACCCGGTAGGTGTTTGTTCTCGGTAAAGCACCCGGTAGGTGTTTGTTCTCGGTAAAGCACCCGGTAAATCAGTGCTTCGATCCGCACGGATCTTCGCTACATGATCCACCGGTCGGTGTGTTTATGATCTGTTCCTAATCTCATATCAGCATATCAGGATATATCTCATATCACTAGGAATAGAAAAGGAAGAGGTCCTCGACTCCTCGTGCGCCGTAGTAAGCTCGCAAATAGAACTCGTTTTTATTTGTATTATAATATTAATAGGACTCGGCTCTGAGGAAGATCTGAGGAAGATCCGTTGGGATCGAAAAGGGGGGAAAAAGGTCTATTTGCAAGCTTAGAGGTGCTATAGATGAACATTTTATGTAGAGTGATCCTGTTTTTTAAATAATACATCCACAGGGCTTTTAGAAAGGTGCGGAATAAGGCGGTCAGGTGGCGTAGCGGAGATTGTGCTCGTCACCAATGCAAGAGGCTGCGGTCTCGACTCCCGGAGAGTCAGCATTGCCTTGGCTTGGGCTGATCGCTATACTAACTCGTTTGGCTGAGTTAGGGGGAGGAGCCGTGGGTGGGTCCTGGGCGTTGTGGACAGCGACCCCTACAGTTCGGTCGGACCTTCCACACGTTACATTCTCCCGGTGAGAATCTGCGCTGCCAGGCTGGCTGCCGGCTGGCTGCACATGTGTCGGAGGAAAGCATGTGACAGTCTCCGCCCTCCCGGACCAACAGTAGGGAGGGGGTGCGCAACAACCAGGAAAGGGGTTGGGAATTGGCATAACGACTAACAGTGGGATGGGAGAAAAATTGAAAAAAAGGAGGGGGAAAAAGATTAAAAAATAAATAAAAAAAAGTCGCGGAATAAGGAAGTATTTCCCCCCACCCCCCTCCCCCAAACAATTATTGATGAATTGATGTATCATCGAAAACATTTTGGCGCGTCCAAAATGAATGTTGTTTACATGTTGCGCACCTCATGTATCCCCTCCCTACTTCCCATTTCCCCCACATGGAAATGCACCTGATTGGATAATTTGGCACGCTGGTGCTCCAGTGCGACATCTAGTGGCTGAACGGTATCTATGGCACCTTTTAAAACGGCGCACGGGACCTTCTCCCCTTCTCTCTCGCTCTGACCCGCCTGTTGAAACACAAAGTCTTGTGTTCAAGTGTGCAGAGGTATTGTCCTCCTCATGGTTGATGAGACGCTAGGACATTAGCGCGCTTAAAAAGAGAAAACGAAAGAAATAAAATAAAATAAAGTGTCTTCAACTTCAAACTTCAAATTACTTTATTTTCCTTTCGGAACTTCATTTGTGCAGTGGTTAAAATACAAACATACAGTCACAATACATAGACACTCACCACTATAAAAAAAAAACACCAGCTTCGTTAAAACTACAGTAAAAAGACCACTATGTAAAAAAACACCAACTACATTAAGACTACAGTACTTAAAGCATGATATATTAAAATCCATGTGGAGCAGTTCTATGTATATATAAATAATAAATAATAGTAGCACAGGTGATATATGTCCATCAGGTGGAAGGGGGAGTCTATTTTAAGTAGTCCAAAGTCCTGGGGGGGGGGGGGGGGGGGGGGCAGTCCGGTGTTCAGCAGTCTGATGGAGGTTGGCACGAAGCTACCTAAGCCCCTTTTGTTCAACGATGAAGCTCTGTATCGACGGCCTGAGGGCATTAGTTTGTAATGGGTGTGGAGGGTGTGTGTGTGTTGTCCTCAACTATTTGGGAGGCCTTTTTAACTGTCCGTTTCTTGTGGATGCTGCTGAGTGTGGCTTCTGGTCCTTCCCAATGATCTTGCCGCTGATCTTAATAACGACCCTGTTGAGAGGTTTCCGGTTGATGGCACGCATCACTCCAAACCATGTAATGTCTATTCATCAACCTGACCCGGATGGCATCATCCTCCTCTCCCTTCATCACGGAAAACAGCGCGTGGATGTTTTTGTCCCGGCTAACATTCACAGTCAGGAAGAAGAAGAAGAAGAAGAAGAAGAAGAAGAAGAAGAAGAAGAAGAAGAAGAAGAAGAAGAAGAAGAAGAAGAAGAAGAAGAAGAAGAAGAAGAAGAAGAAGAAGAAGAAGAAGAAGAAGAAGAAGAAGAGAGCACTGAGCACTCACACCATAGATATCTATATAGAACACTAGATAGCTTAAGGCGGAGTCACCAGCGTCACTGAACCGCCGCCATCTTGCCCCAGTCAGCCTTGAGTGAGAGTGAGTGAGCTGCACAGACAAAAATACTCATAACTCGCTGAAATATTGACGGATTTACAAACGGGTTGGTTTGCTATAAACATCAAAGATGTAGTTATGATACTGCATACTTATAAAAAAAATTAAAGATGTTTTTTTTTTACAAACCGCTTGAATCATAGCCAGGTTAATAATGCTTGTAATAAACCAAACCGTTTGTAAATCCGTCAATATTTCAGCGAGTTATGAGTATTTTTGTCTGTGCAGCTCACTCACTCTCACTCAAGGCTGACTCTCCCAAGATGGCGGCGGTTCAGTGACGTCGCTCTCCATTGGCCGGCAGCGCGGGCAAGCTATAGTGTTCTATATATATCTATGTCCCCACCTCCCCCTCCGCGGGGGCCTCCCTCCAGGCGTACGGTTGTAAATCCCAGGTGAATCTGGAAGTGAGTTGGAAGTGCACCCCATTAGGAGAGTAAGTGAAGGCAAGACGGCGATGCCTTTCTTCAGGCGCACAGCGGGATGTGACGTTTGAAAAATGAAATAGAAGCCCTGTGAATGGAGTATTAATGTATGTCTGTGTGTGTGTGTGTGTGTGTGTGTGTGTGTGTGTGTGTGTGTGTGTGTGTGCGTGTGTATGTGTGTGTGCATGCACGTCTGTGTGTGTGTGTGTATCCTTTAACAGGATAACAAGTGTCACTCAACAGAGCAGCCAAAAGTGTGGTTTTGAAATGTAATTATCTGTTCTCACACGGTGTCTCACCCCCCCCCCCCCCCCCCTCTCTTTTTGACATCACTTATCCCCCTCTTGTCTCTCTGCCCCCCCCCCCCCCCCCCCCTCTTCCTCGTCTCCGGGGGCAGCAGGTGTGTGGAGGAGGGTGTAAAGGAGTGCGGAGGGGGGGCGTGCGAGGACGGAGGGGAGTGCCTGGACGTGGGCGTGGCTGTGGCCGGCTCGGCCTTCTCCTGTAACTGTTCGGAGGGCTACGAGGGGCGGCTCTGCGGGGATCGAACCCCCGGCGGCGACACACAGGTGCAGTATTAGCCAGGCCACGTGCACAACGCCTTCATTTAAAACCTTAGTGCACACTAAAAACACGTCCCAAGCTGTCAAGGAGGAAGTACAACTGACGAGGTGCTGTGAGTGGTATTTTGTTGTTAAAATAAGTGGTCTACGTGTTAAAATAATAGCTCTACATTCTGACATTCTGATATAGAGTGTCTGGTCAGTAACATGGGTCTCCCAGTCCCTCCATTCTGCAGTAAACAGCCATCACTGATATAGAGTGTCTGGTCAGTAACATGGGTCTCTCAGTCCCTCCACTCTGCAGTAAACAGCCATCACTGATATAGAGTGTCTGGTCAGTAACATGGGTCTCCCAGTCCCTCCACTCTGCAGTAAACAGCCATCACTGATATAGAGTGTCTGGTCAGTAACATGGGTCTCCCAGTCCCTCCACTCTGCAGTAAACAGCCATCACTGATATAGAGTGTCTGGTCAGTAACATGGGTCTCCCAGTCCCTCCACTCTGCAGTAAACAGCCATCACTGATATAGTGTCTGGTCAGTAACATGGGTCTCTCAGTCCCTCCACTCTGCAGTAAACAGCCATCACTGATATAGAGTGTCTGGTCAGTAACATGGGTCTCCCAGTCCCTCCACTCTGCAGTAAACAGCCATCACTGATACAGAGTGTCTGGTCAGTAACATGGGTCTCCCAGTCCCTCCACTCTGCAGTAAACAGCCATCACTGATATATAGTGTCTGGTCAGTAACATGGGTCTCCCAGTCCCTCCACTCTGCAGTAAACAGTCATCACTGATATAGAGTGTCTGGTCAGTAACATGGGTCTCCCAGTCCCTCCGCTCTGCAGTAAACAGCCATCACTGATATAGAGTGTCTGGTCAGTAACATGGGTCTCCCAGTCCCTCCACTCTGCAGTAAACAGCCATCACTGATACAGAGTGTCTGGTCAGTAACATGGGTCTCCCAGTCCCTCCACTCTGCAGTAAACAGCCATCACTGATATAGAGTGTCTGGTCAGTAACATGGGTCTCTCAGTCCCTCCTGCTCTGCAGTAAACAGTCATCACTGATACAGTGTCTGGTCAGTAACATGGGTCTCCCAGTCCCTCCTGCTCTGCAGTAAACAGTCATCACTGATATAGAGTGTCTGGTCAGTAACATGGGTCTCCCAGTCCCTCCGCTCTGCAGTAAACTGTCATCACTGATATAGAGTGTCTGGTCAGTAACATGGGTCTCCCAGTCCCTCCACTCTACAGTAAACAGCCATCACTGATATAGAGTGTCTGGTCAGTAACATGGGTCTCTCAGTCCCTCCACTCTGCAGTAAACAGCCATCACTGATATAGAGTGTCTGGTCAGTAACATGGGTCTCCCAGTCCCTCCACTCTACAGTAAACAGCCATCACTGATATAGAGTGTCTGGTCAGTAACATGGGTCTCTCAGTCCCTCCACTCTGCAGTAAACAGCCATCACTGATATAGAGTGTCTGGTCAGTAACATGGGTCTCCCAGTCCCTCCACTCTGCAGTAAACAGCCATCACTGATACAGAGTGTCTGGTCAGTAACATGGGTCTCCCAGTCCCTCCACTCTGCAGTAAACAGCCATCACTGATATATAGTGTCTGGTCAGTAACATGGGTCTCCCAGTCCCTCCACTCTGCAGTAAACAGTCATCACTGATATAGAGTGTCTGGTCAGTAACATGGGTCTCCCAGTCCCTCCGCTCTGCAGTAAACAGCCATCACTGATATAGAGTGTCTGGTCAGTAACATGGGTCTCCCAGTCCCTCCACTCTGCAGTAAACAGCCATCACTGATACAGAGTGTCTGGTCAGTAACATGGGTCTCCCAGTCCCTCCACTCTGCAGTAAACAGCCATCACTGATATAGAGTGTCTGGTCAGTAACATGGGTCTCTCAGTCCCTCCTGCTCTGCAGTAAACAGTCATCACTGATACAGTGTCTGGTCAGTAACATGGGTCTCCCAGTCCCTCCTGCTCTGCAGTAAACAGTCATCACTGATATAGAGTGTCTGGTCAGTAACATGGGTCTCCCAGTCCCTCCACTCTGCAGTAAACAGTCATCACTGATATAGAGTGTCTGGTCAGTAACATGGGTCTCCCAGTCCCTCCACTCTACAGTAAACAGCCATCACTGATATAGAGTGTCTGGTCAGTAACATGGGTCTCTCAGTCCCTCCACTCTGCAGTAAACAGCCATCACTGATATAGAGTGTCTGGTCAGTAACATGGGTCTCCCAGTCCCTCCACTCTACAGTAAACAGCCATCACTGATATAGAGTGTCTGGTCAGTAACATGGGTCTCTCAGTCCCTCCACTCTGCAGTAAACAGTCATCACTGATACAGAGTGTCTGGTCAGTAACATGGGTCTCTCAGTCCCTCCACTCTGCAGTAAACAGCCATCACTGATATAGAGTGTCTGGTCAGTAACATGGGTCTCCCAGTCCCTCCGCTCTGCAGTAAACAGCCATCACTGATATAGAGTGTCTGGTCAGTAACATGGGTCTCTCAGTCCCTCCTGCTCTGCAGTAAACAGCCATCACTGATATAGAGTGTCTGGTCAGTAACATGGGTCTCCCAGTCCCTCCACTCTGCAGTAAACAGACATCACTGATACAGAGTGTCTGGTCAGTAACATGGGTCTCCCAGTCCCTCCGCTCTGCAGTAAACAGCCATCACTGATATAGAGTGTCTGGTCAGTAACATGGGTCTCCCAGTCTCTCCACTCTGCAGTAAACAGCCATCACTGATATAGTGTCTGGTCAGTAACATGGGTCTCTCAGTCCCTCCGCTCTGCAGTAAACAGCCATCACTGATATAGAGTGTCTGGTCAGTAACATGGGTCTCCCAGTCCCTCCACTCTGCAGTAAACAGACATCACTGATACAGAGTGTCTGCTCAGTAACATGGGTCTCCCAGTCTCTCCACTCTACAGTAAACAGTCATCACTGATACAGAGTGTCTGGTCAGTAACATGGGTCTCCCAGTCCCTCCTGCTCTGCAGTAAACAGCCATCACTGATATAGAGTGTCTGGTCAGTAACATGGGTCTCCCAGTCCCTCCACTCTGCAGTAAACAGTCATCACTGATACAGAGTGTCTGGTCAGTAACATGGGTCTCCCAGTCCCTCCACTCTGCAGTAAACAGCCATCACTGATATAGAGTGTCTGGTCAGTAACATGGGTCTCTCCCAGTCCCTCCTGCTCTGCAGTAAACAGCCATCACTGATATAGAGTGTCTGGTCAGTAACATGGGTCTCCCAGTCCCTCCACTCTGCAGTAAACAACATCCATCACTGATATAGAGTGTCTGGTCAGTAACATGGGTCTCCCAGTCCCTCCTGCTCTGCAGTAAACAGCCATCACTGATATAGAGTGTCTGGTCAGTAACATGGGTCTCCCAGTCCCTCCACTCTGCAGTAAACAGCCATCACTGATATAGAGTGTCTGGTCAGTAACATGGGTCTCTCCCAGTCCATCCTGCTCTGCAGTAAACAGCCATCACTGATATAGAGTGTCTGGTCAGTAACATGGGTCTCCCAGTCCCTCCACTCTGCAGTAAACAACATCCATCACTGATATAGAGTGTCTGGTCAGTAACATGGGTCTCCCAGTCCCTCCACTCTGCAGTAAACAACATCCATCACTGATATAGAGTGTCTGGTCAGTAACATGGGTCTCCCAGTCTCTCCACTCTGCAGTAAACAGCCATCACTGATATAGAGTGTCTGGTCAGTAACATGGGTCTCCCAGTCCCCCCTTTATGGAGACCCATGTTACTGACCAGACACTCTATATCAGTGATGGCTGTTTACTGCAGAGTGGAGAGACTGGGAGACCCATGTTACTGACCAGACACTCTATATCAGTGATGGCTGTTTACTGCAGAGTGGAGGGACTGGGAGACCCATGTTACTGACCAGACACTCTATATCAGTGATGGCTGTTTACTGCAGAGCGGAGGGACTGGGAGACCCATGTTACTGACCAGACACTGCTGAGAGACGACAGCCCCCCCCCCCCCCCAGCTACCTCCATCACCAGATTCTGGGAAAACAACAAGCAAGCAGACCTCGGACTACGGGGTGTGGAGTACTGCTGTAAAGGCGTTATAGGAGGCTTGTTTGGTTTGATTCGGCAGCATATTTGCAATGTTGAGGGTCTTAGGGACATAATTGAAAGGGATTTTTGTTATATTTTGGGTGAATGGTAAATGGACTGCAGAATTCTTATTGTATGTACTATGTATGTAAATGAAAAAAAGAAAAGAAACGTAAGTCTTCAGGGGGAGGGCCCGACGAGCCTAGTGCTTCTCCCTTCAGCCCTTTTCGGACAATTGGACAATGCTGCAATGGCAGCTGGTAAAACTTTGACGATTTATGGAATGACCGTTGTTATGTGTCCAAAGCCTGAAATAAAAAATAACTGAACTGAACTGAACTGAACTGCAGAATTTCTTGAAAGGCCCTCTCTTGTGGTGCTGGTTGAAAGGTACTCTTGTAGCCATGACACTGATTTCACCCATCATCAGAACATCTCACCCTCCTCTGCTGGGGCAGCTATCCGCCCCTGTCGTCTCTCAGTCGAGCTGGGGGGCCCATGCAGCCCAGGCCTGTCCGGTGTCAGACCCCCCCCCCGGGTCCATCAGTCACCGGCACGCGCCGCATAGTGCAAGCTGTGAACAAGGGGGGGGGGAATCTTACAGGGGGAGTTTCTTTAGGATGCTCTCCGCATCGCCGGTCTTGACACCCGTCAGAGCGTGCGTACGTGCGCGTAGAAGCGACGCTGTGTCCGGCGGCGCGTGGCTCCTCCCTCGTGTGATTTATGTCCCGGACACCCCCGTGTTGTTCACACAGTCAACTGACGAGGTGCTGTGAGTGGTATTTTGTTGTTAAAATAAGTGGTCTACGTGTTAAAATAATAGCTCTACATTCTGACATTCTGATATAGAGTGTCTGGTCAGTAACATGGGTCTCCCAGTCCCTCCATTCTGCAGTAAACAGCCATCACTGATATAGAGTGTCTGGTCAGTAACATGGGTCTCTCAGTCCCTCCACTCTGCAGTAAACAGCCATCACTGATATAGAGTGTCTGGTCAGTAACATGGGTCTCCCAGTCCCTCCACTCTGCAGTAAACAGCCATCACTGATATAGAGTGTCTGGTCAGTAACATGGGTCTCCCAGTCCCTCCACTCTGCAGTAAACAGCCATCACTGATATAGAGTGTCTGGTCAGTAACATGGGTCTCCCAGTCCCTCCACTCTGCAGTAAACAGCCATCACTGATATAGAGTGTCTGGTCAGTAACATGGGTCTCTCAGTCCCTCCACTCTGCAGTAAACAGCCATCACTGATATAGAGTGTCTGGTCAGTAACATGGGTCTCCCAGTCCCCCCACTCTGCAGTAAACAGCCATCACTGATACAGAGTGTCTGGTCAGTAACATGGGTCTCCCAGTCCCTCCACTCTGCAGTAAACAGCCATCACTGATATATAGTGTCTGGTCAGTAACATGGGTCTCCCAGTCCCTCCACTCTGCAGTAAACAGTCATCACTGATATAGAGTGTCTGGTCAGTAACATGGGTCTCCCAGTCCCTCCGCTCTGCAGTAAACAGCCATCACTGATATAGAGTGTCTGGTCAGTAACATGGGTCTCCCAGTCCCTCCACTCTGCAGTAAACAGCCATCACTGATACAGAGTGTCTGGTCAGTAACATGGGTCTCCCAGTCCCTCCACTCTGCAGTAAACAGCCATCACTGATATAGAGTGTCTGGTCAGTAACATGGGTCTCTCAGTCCCTCCTGCTCTGCAGTAAACAGTCATCACTGATACAGTGTCTGGTCAGTAACATGGGTCTCCCAGTCCCTCCTGCTCTGCAGTAAACAGTCATCACTGATATAGAGTGTCTGGTCAGTAACATGGGTCTCCCAGTCCCTCCGCTCTGCAGTAAACTGTCATCACTGATATAGAGTGTCTGGTCAGTAACATGGGTCTCCCAGTCCCTCCACTCTACAGTAAACAGCCATCACTGATATAGAGTGTCTGGTCAGTAACATGGGTCTCTCAGTCCCTCCACTCTGCAGTAAACAGCCATCACTGATATAGAGTGTCTGGTCAGTAACATGGGTCTCCCAGTCCCTCCACTCTACAGTAAACAGCCATCACTGATATAGAGTGTCTGGTCAGTAACATGGGTCTCTCAGTCCCTCCACTCTGCAGTAAACAGCCATCACTGATATAGAGTGTCTGGTCAGTAACATGGGTCTCCCAGTCCCTCCACTCTGCAGTAAACAGCCATCACTGATACAGAGTGTCTGGTCAGTAACATGGGTCTCCCAGTCCCTCCACTCTGCAGTAAACAGCCATCACTGATATATAGTGTCTGGTCAGTAACATGGGTCTCCCAGTCCCTCCACTCTGCAGTAAACAGTCATCACTGATATAGAGTGTCTGGTCAGTAACATGGGTCTCCCAGTCCCTCCGCTCTGCAGTAAACAGCCATCACTGATATAGAGTGTCTGGTCAGTAACATGGGTCTCCCAGTCCCTCCACTCTGCAGTAAACAGCCATCACTGATACAGAGTGTCTGGTCAGTAACATGGGTCTCCCAGTCCCTCCACTCTGCAGTAAACAGCCATCACTGATATAGAGTGTCTGGTCAGTAACATGGGTCTCTCAGTCCCTCCTGCTCTGCAGTAAACAGTCATCACTGATACAGTGTCTGGTCAGTAACATGGGTCTCCCAGTCCCTCCTGCTCTGCAGTAAACAGTCATCACTGATATAGAGTGTCTGGTCAGTAACATGGGTCTCCCAGTCCCTCCACTCTGCAGTAAACAGTCATCACTGATATAGAGTGTCTGGTCAGTAACATGGGTCTCCCAGTCCCTCCACTCTACAGTAAACAGCCATCACTGATATAGAGTGTCTGGTCAGTAACATGGGTCTCTCAGTCCCTCCACTCTGCAGTAAACAGCCATCACTGATATAGAGTGTCTGGTCAGTAACATGGGTCTCCCAGTCCCTCCACTCTACAGTAAACAGCCATCACTGATATAGAGTGTCTGGTCAGTAACATGGGTCTCTCAGTCCCTCCACTCTGCAGTAAACAGTCATCACTGATACAGAGTGTCTGGTCAGTAACATGGGTCTCTCAGTCCCTCCACTCTGCAGTAAACAGCCATCACTGATATAGAGTGTCTGGTCAGTAACATGGGTCTCCCAGTCCCTCCGCTCTGCAGTAAACAGCCATCACTGATATAGAGTGTCTGGTCAGTAACATGGGTCTCTCAGTCCCTCCTGCTCTGCAGTAAACAGCCATCACTGATATAGAGTGTCTGGTCAGTAACATGGGTCTCCCAGTCCCTCCACTCTGCAGTAAACAGACATCACTGATACAGAGTGTCTGGTCAGTAACATGGGTCTCCCAGTCCCTCCGCTCTGCAGTAAACAGCCATCACTGATATAGAGTGTCTGGTCAGTAACATGGGTCTCCCAGTCTCTCCACTCTGCAGTAAACAGCCATCACTGATATAGTGTCTGGTCAGTAACATGGGTCTCTCAGTCCCTCCGCTCTGCAGTAAACAGCCATCACTGATATAGAGTGTCTGGTCAGTAACATGGGTCTCCCAGTCCCTCCACTCTGCAGTAAACAGACATCACTGATACAGAGTGTCTGCTCAGTAACATGGGTCTCCCAGTCTCTCCACTCTACAGTAAACAGTCATCACTGATACAGAGTGTCTGGTCAGTAACATGGGTCTCCCAGTCCCTCCTGCTCTGCAGTAAACAGCCATCACTGATATAGAGTGTCTGGTCAGTAACATGGGTCTCCCAGTCCCTCCACTCTGCAGTAAACAGTCATCACTGATACAGAGTGTCTGGTCAGTAACATGGGTCTCCCAGTCCCTCCACTCTGCAGTAAACAGCCATCACTGATATAGAGTGTCTGGTCAGTAACATGGGTCTCTCCCAGTCCCTCCTGCTCTGCAGTAAACAGCCATCACTGATATAGAGTGTCTGGTCAGTAACATGGGTCTCCCAGTCCCTCCACTCTGCAGTAAACAACATCCATCACTGATATAGAGTGTCTGGTCAGTAACATGGGTCTCCCAGTCCCTCCTGCTCTGCAGTAAACAGCCATCACTGATATAGAGTGTCTGGTCAGTAACATGGGTCTCCCAGTCCCTCCACTCTGCAGTAAACAGCCATCACTGATATAGAGTGTCTGGTCAGTAACATGGGTCTCTCCCAGTCCATCCTGCTCTGCAGTAAACAGCCATCACTGATATAGAGTGTCTGGTCAGTAACATGGGTCTCCCAGTCCCTCCACTCTGCAGTAAACAACATCCATCACTGATATAGAGTGTCTGGTCAGTAACATGGGTCTCCCAGTCCCTCCACTCTGCAGTAAACAACATCCATCACTGATATAGAGTGTCTGGTCAGTAACATGGGTCTCCCAGTCTCTCCACTCTGCAGTAAACAGCCATCACTGATATAGAGTGTCTGGTCAGTAACATGGGTCTCCCAGTCCCCCCTTTATGGAGACCCATGTTACTGACCAGACACTCTATATCAGTGATGGCTGTTTACTGCAGAGCAGGAGAGACTGGGAGACCCATGTTACTGACCAGACACTATATCAGTGATGGCTGTTTACTGCAGAGCGGAGGGACTGGGAGACCCATGTTACTGACCAGACACTCTATATCAGTGATGGCTGTTTACTGCAGAGTGGAGGGACTGGGAGACCCATGTTACTGACCAGACACTCTATATCAGTGATGGCTGTTTACTGCAGAGCGGAGGGACTGGGAGACCCATGTTACTGACCAGACACTGCTGAGAGACGACAGCCCCCCCCCCCCCCCAGCTACCTCCATCACCAGATTCTGGGAAAACAACAAGCAAGCAGACCTCGGACTACGGGGTGTGGAGTACTGCTGTAAAGGCGTTATAGGAGGCTTGTTTGGTTTGATTCGGCAGCATATTTGCAATGTTGAGGGTCTTAGGGACATAATTGAAAGGGATTTTTGTTATATTTTGGGTGAATGGTAAATGGACTGCAGAATTCTTATTGTATGTACTATGTATGTAAATGAAAAAAAGAAAAGAAACGTAAGTCTTCAGGGGGAGGGCCCGACGAGCCTAGTGCTTCTCCCTTCAGCCCTTTTCGGACAATTGGACAATGCTGCAATGGCAGCTGGTAAAACTTTGACGATTTATGGAATGACCGTTGTTATGTGTCCAAAGCCTGAAATAAAAAATAACTGAACTGAACTGAACTGAACTGCAGAATTTCTTGAAAGGCCCTCTCTTGTGGTGCTGGTTGAAAGGTACTCTTGTAGCCATGACACTGATTTCACCCATCATCAGAACATCTCACCCTCCTCTGCTGGGGCAGCTATCCGCCCCTGTCGTCTCTCAGTCGAGCTGGGGGGCCCATGCAGCCCAGGCCTGTCCGGTGTCAGACCCCCCCCCCGGGTCCATCAGTCACCGGCACGCGCCGCATAGTGCAAGCTGTGAACAAGGGGGGGGGGGAATCTTACAGGGGGAGTTTCTTTAGGATGCTCTCCGCATCGCCGGTCTTGACACCCGTCAGAGCGTGCGTACGTGCGCGTAGAAGCGACGCTGTGTCCGGCGGCGCGTGGCTCCTCCCTCGTGTGATTTATGTCCCGGACACCCCCGTGTTGTTCACACAGTCAGCGACGGGGGGCCGGTCCTATACAGCAGTGGTTCCCAAAGTCGGGGTCGCGACCCAAAGGTGGGCCGCGAGCAGCCACGGGAGGGCCGCGAGATGATTTCCAAAAATAAAAAATTAAATAAAAAATGCAATTTTTTTTTGTCAGGCCACTGAACTTAGAAGCAGGCCAGGACAGTGTTTCTAGTTGTATTCTAAAATTCTATTCTATTGTATTCTAAAATGTGACTATATGGTTTTATATTAACTTAATAAATAAACAAAAACAAAAAATCTACTTATTTCAACGAACATTTCAAACTAAATAACAGATTATGCACATAAAACGCTGAAAACAACCAAAGCAACAATAGTATTTAAAAAAAAAAAAAAAAAAAAAAGCCTGACGATGTGCTCTCTGACGCCTTATTTTCTGGGTCCCGGCCTGAAAAGTTTGGGAACCCCTGCTCTACAGTACGTGCAACAGCGCTTTAAAGGCATACTTCCTGTCCTTCTGCTGCTGCTCCAGTCGTGCTCCTCGCGTTTCGCAAAAAGGCGTCGCAGAGCATGTTTAGAAGACGGACACCTCGTCAAGCCACTTCCCCCCCGTGATACGCAGGACGTGCCTCCATGCCTCTGGGCCGCGGAACGTGCATCGATCCCATGAACTTCCACAGTAGATCGACCTTATTGCTTTTCTGTGCATTTATTATTGTTATCTGTCTTAAATACTTCGAAGCTTCGAAGCTTCGTTCGATGGCCGTGGGATTCGAATGGGAAAATGAATTTTGAATACACGCAATGCTGTTTGTTATTTAAGACGAGGTCGGACTCGGCACTGACAGATCTGTGTTCATTGTGCTGCTTTTA
>NW_028174323.1:138326-168326 GCF_963971535.1 Notolepis coatsorum | reverse complement strand
GTGTATATAAAAACATATGGACAATATAAACAACAAAAGTAAAAATATAATTAAGCATTACATCACGCGCAGGAGTGTGTTATACTCATTAGATCACGCCTAGGGGTGGTTCTTAGGCCCGACGCGCAGCGGAGGGTCGTTAGACCCCCCTAGGCGTGATCTAATGAGTATAACACACGACTTCAAGTGATGTAATGCTTTTATACAATGGCCGAATTCGCCCAACCTTATTGCTATACAATAAACACACAGTAATTGAAGCATAATGGAGATTTATTCACAGAGAAAGTAGATCCAATAGTAGATCCAAGTCTAACAAAAAAATAAATAAAAAATCGACTGCCATTTTTATTTTTATTTTGTCCACGATTTTTCTTTTGTTTCACAATGGGTCATGACAAACCAATTACATAATCCAATATATGTTTAACGAACTAACATATTCCAGTTGACTATCTTTTTTGGAGGATTCGTTCAAAAGATATTCATACTTCCATTTGTCTATCTATGGCGGACTCATTCAGACTCATTCAGAGAAAAAAAAATATTCGGTTGTGGGAGGGATCTGGGGTCACGTGGAGTGTGTTATACAAAATAACAACGGCTAACTTGAATCAGAATCAAGATATTTGCATGCCATTGTATAAGACACAATATACAACACACAATATAGAGGACTATACAGACTTTGCTCAGTTAGTCAGTTGTTCTCAAAACAATGACGATAAGATGTTATTGTTCGATATAAGAGACACACTATTTAAATGAACACGCCAACATTTGGGGAAATTAGCTTACCGTCTTCTCCAGAGAGAGACAAGAAGATAGACACCAGTTTCCTCTCTGTGCGTTCAGTAGAAAGCTGAATCTGGCTGCATGTTAGCCTAGCTTAGCACAATGAATGGAAGCGGACATGGCCGGTTAGCCTTCTCCTTATCAGACACATACATTTTCATTTACATATATCCCTATCTCCTTATCAGACACATACATTTTCATTTACGTACACACCTTTAATATCTATTAGGGAATGTCAATTTCTCATGGTTGAAAATGTTGTTTTACCAAGATTCTGAAACGACATTTACTATTCTCCCGTGTAACATGTCTGGGAAGAGAGTTCCATTCCTGCATACCACGGAACATGACAGTTACGCTTCATTGCATTCGACCTCACTTTTGGAAGTGTAAAACCTTGTGCAGAAGCATGACTGGTGGAATGGTCGTGTCTGTCAAGACGTATAGATAAATTGTTATATAGAATTGAGGGGATCTTTGTAACAAGAATATTCCTAGAAGGAGGATTGTGATGGATGACGGTTTATGTGGGTTTTATTTGAGGTTATTCTAAGGTGCTTTGACTTTATTTAGTCTTTCTGTGAGGGACAGCTGTCATTCACCGGCCTCTGCAGTTAATTGCCATGCGGCATGGCAGGTGACAGTGTGGTCTTGATTGCCTCCTGATTGGTGTCAGGTGTGCAGGGCCTCTAAGTAGGTTTGGTTGACTGTGTTTGGATGCTTGTTGTCCATTTCATGTTTTACCCTCAATAGTAAAGGAGTGTTCCAAGCTCATGCTTCTATTTATTTTATTCTTGTGTTTTTCCCCACCCTCTCTCATAGCTCAGCAATTCCAGTGGTTACCCCTCCGGGGTAACTTTAAGATTCCCCTTTTTGTGTGTGTGTGCGCGTTCACACTTTTTACTCCACTACATTTATCTGAACCCATCAGTTACTAGTTACTTGGAAGAAAAGGATTTTACATAGAAAACATGGCAAAGAATATTTACTTTCACATTTGAAGCCTGTCAACTTCAAGAGGACGTAATCAGAGCAGCGTAACTGGACCACACACCACTTTAACATGACCTTTAATCAGAGCAGCATAACTGGACCACACACCACTTTAACATGACCTTTAATCGGAGCAGCGTAACTGGACCACATACCACTTTAACACAACCTTTAATCAGAGCAGCGTAACTGGACCACACACCACTTTAACATGACCTTTAATCGGAGCAGCGTAACTGGACCACATACCACTTTAACATGACCTTTAATCAGAGCAGCATAACTGGACCACACACCACTTTAACATGACCTTTAATCAGAGCAGCATAACTGGACCACACACCACTTTAACATAACCTTTAATCAGAGCAGCATAACTGGACCACACACCACTTTAACATAACCTTTAATCAGTGCAGCGTAACTGGACCACATACCACTTTAACATAACCTTTAATCAGAGCAGCATAACTGGACCACATACCACTTTAACATAACCTTTAATCAGAGCAGCATAACTGGACCACATACCACTTTAACATAACCTTTAATCAGAGCAGCATAACTGGACCACATACCACTTTAACATGACCTTTAATCAGAGCAGCATAACTGGACCACATACCACTTTAACATGACCTTTAATCAGAGCAGCATAACTGGACCACATACCACTTTAACGTAACCTTTAATCAGAGCAGCGTAACTGGACCACACACCACTTTAACATGACCTTTAATCAGAGCAGCATAACTGGACCACACACCACTATAACATAACCTATAATCAGAGCAGCATAACTGGACCACGTACCACTTTAACATGACCTTTAATCAGAGCAGCATAACTGGACCACACACCACTTTAACATGACCTTTAATCGGAGCAGCGTAACTGGACCACACACCACTTTAACATGCCCTTTAATCAGAGCAGCGTAACTGGACCACACACCACTTTAACATGCCCTTTAATCAGAGCAGAGTAACTGGACCACGCACCACTTTAACATGACCTTTAATCAGAGCAGCGTAACTGGACCACACACCACTTTAACATGACCTTTAATCAGAGCAGCGTAACTGGACCACACACCACTTTAACATAACCTTTAATCAGAGCAGAGTAACTGGACCACACACCACTTTAACATGACCTTTAATCAGAGCAGCGTAACTGGACCACACACCACTTTAACATGACCTTTAATCAGAGCAGCGTAACTGGACCACACACCACTTATTGGTCAATGGATCAAGGATGTAATGCTCCCAAGCACTGGAATACACAAACGCCACCGTTACTTTAGAGTACTCATTTATCTGGGTATTTCTTATTCTACTTAAGTAAAGGAACTGTGTACTTCTTCCACCACTGTTGATATTAGAAGCCACACTACCGAAAGAGAGCAGAATCTAACATTGGAGAAAAGTGAATGTACTCTAGTGGTGTTGGATTGTATATCTCACAACAATGACTGTGTTGTCCTCCGTAATGACCCCCGAGTAAACTTGGGTGCGCCATCTGGGCATTTGCTCTGCTCTCCAGCTCTCTCTATTCTCCTCTCCTCTCCTCCGGTCGTATATTATCCTCTCATTTCCAGTCATCACTTGATTCACTTCTCTCCCTTGCTCTCCATTCATCTTCTCTCTCCTCTCTCTCTGTCTCCCCTGCTTTTCTCGAGTCCAATCTTCACGTCCTCTCCTCTCCTCTGTGTCTCACAGCTCAGCCTCGTGGCCATATTTAGACCAGTATCTCATCCAGTCAGGCCATTAGGTGTGACTGTGACTGTGGTGATTATTCAGTCTCTTAACCATCAATATTTGCCCCTTTTCTCACTCACCTCCATGTCACCTGGTGTCATTGCCCTGTTGGCTTCTTGGTGCTCTCTCTCTCTCTTCCACGGAGTCTGAACACACCAAGTTCAACATGCAATCAATAAATATCAGTGAAATAATAACTGGACAGAATGTTGATATATACTGTATATACGGGAGTACATATGTACATGTACATGTACATTAGGTTTAGACCGTTGTGATTGTATGATCTGAAATACACAAGAAAAGCCAGATTGGGACGAGTATCTTCTAGCTATATTGAACATTTTAGTCTTGTTTACACTTGTTTAAGTACTTGACTTTCTATTTTATACTTATTATACTTTTTATAATTATCTATTTTTACCTAGCACACTCTCAGGAGCAAAACAGAAAGAAGCATTTCATACAAAAGTATCCTGTATTTCTGTATGACAACTAGGGCTGACCCCTATTAGTCGATTAGTCGACTAATCTGTAGAAAGGAGCCGTAGTCGACTGGCCAACCTCTTAGTCGAATATATATAAAACAAATAAAAAAAAGTATAATTTTTATTTAATTTTTTATTTTATCATCATTCTTTCCAAAAGGAAAGAGGCCTAGAGACGCGTGGCTAACTCTAATGGCACACATACCAGAGGCTAACGAAAAAACAGGCACAGAGGCACTGAAAGAGGATTTCACCCATCTAATGAACACACTAGACTAGACAAATATCAAGATGTATCCATCAGTGGACCAATCGCATGCTTTCACAGAGGACAAGAAGCCTTCAGTCGACTCCTTCAGACATTAAGCACCCCCACAGCCCAAATGGAATGATACAAAAATGTAAACAAATTTAAAAGAAATAAAAAATAAAAGATTTAAAATATTATACAATTTTTTTTTGTTGACCAATAGTCGACTAACAGCAAATTTTGGCCAATCATAGTCGACCATCCAAATCCTTAGTCGGGGACAGCCCTAATGACAACTAATAAAGAAACTTGAAACTTGAACTTGAAACTTGTATCCCATCATCGGTCCATTAGGATTGGACTGTTGTGATTATTAACCGTCGACATTTGCTAATTTAGTCACTTTACCTCCACGTCAACTGCTGTTCCTGCCCTGTCAACATCCTGCTCTTTCTCTCTCTCTAATCGTATGGGAATAAAACATTGGAATGGAAGTACAGTAAGCCTCATTTGTCGAATTGGAAAAGCTGGCCAACTCGGATACAACTAGAAAGCAGTCATAATCTTGCTCTCTCTGTCTCTGTCTCTCTCTCTCTCTCTCTCTCTCTCCTCTCTCTCTCTCTCTCTCTCTCTCTCTCTCTCTCTCTCTCTCTCTCTCTCTCTCTCTCTCTCTCTCTCTCTCTCTCTCTCTCTCTCTCTCTCTCTGTCTCTCTCTCTCTATCTGTCTCTATCTCTCTCTCTCTCTCTCTCTGTCTCTCTCTCTCTCCCTCTCTCTCTTCACTCTGAACGCACCACTAAATGGCAATGATTAATATATCACAAAACATTGACTCATCGGCTGTAGTACTACGTTGCTATTATCATCTGACTGGTATTCATTTCTGCTCTCTCATTTGTGGAGGAGAGCTGCCTGTAATAAACCTGCTTGCATTTGAATCAAACACTAATAATGCTATCCATGTATCATCAACAAATACAGCTAATGTTATAGCTACAGTAAACTGATATGTGATCAGATTGGACGCCTTTTCTTGCGCTCAAACGTGAGGCACGATGATGTACATGTAGAGAATGGAAAGTGCACACAACCACTGATTACCGTTGCTAGCTACCTCAGCTAACGTTACATAAGTTACATACATTTCTACCGTTAGCATTGATAGCTAACACCAACTAACTATCGATATGTTTTCAACATCGACAGCTCGTCGATTTCTCTTCAGATACCTCTGATTTGTAATCCCTCCCCTCGGTTGATTTGATTGGCCCATCAACAAGAATGTGATAGGGCGGCTAAGTGGCGCAGTGGGCAAGGCGCTCGCCACTAACGCAGGAGACGCTGGGTTCGAGCCCAGCTCTCTGCGTTGCTACCAACTTGGCTGGTCGTTCATACTAACACAATTGGCAGTGTTAAGAGGGTGGGAAAGCCGGTGGGTGGGGATTGGACGTTGTGGACAGCGACTCCTACAGGTCGGTTGGTGCGCCTGTACAGCAGAATCAGGAAGCATCGGGGGCAGCGTGAGCCTCCCACGCGTTACTCCTCGCCACTGAGAGATCGCGCTGTACAGGTGAAAAGATGCGACAGCTGCCTCCTCGTGTACCGGAGGGGACACGTGATGCAAGGCTTGGTCCTCACTGCAGCCGACCAGCAACGTTCGAGACAGGGGAGGGTAGAATTGAAGGGAGAATTGGCGAGGCGAAATTGGGATGGGAGAAAAATAGAAAAATAAGGAGGAAAAAGTGGATAAGAAAACAAAACAAGAATGTGATATTGATGTCTGTTTTAAATTAAATGAAAACGAAACCATAGTTGTCCTGAAGGCAGCTTTGCTCTAGTTTGATTAATTCCTGTGTGAAGTCATTGGAATTGAAAGCCGCTTCCTCACCACTGGACAGGGGTGTAAAGTACTTGAGTAATTGTACTTCGTTACAATACTTAAGTACTGTTTTGGGGGATTTGTACTTTACTCGAGTATTATTAGGTTTGTATACTTTGTACTTTTACTCCATTACATTTCAGAGAAAAAATACATACTTTTTACTCCTTACATTTAAAATGCAGACCTACAAAGTACAAAGTACAAATCTCACAGGTCCAACCATTTAATTAGTATATTTTAATTGTTTATCTGGCCGAACTAACGTTAACGTTATTAATCCTGCGACCGCAGGTAAACAGCCAATCAAATCCCCATCAATGGAAAATGAACCCGCCCATACCCATGCTGATTGGTCCTTGTGCAACACTAGAAAGCAGGGATCTTTGATTAAACACCTGCTATCAGAAGAATAGACAGTCAGATCCGCATTATGCTGTGGTTAATATTGTGATATTATTCAGGGTACTCCAGTATTCTGTCTTCTGTCTGTCTTCAGCATTGTCTATCGCAGAACACATTCCATTGTGGGCAGAGTGTATGCTTGGTTTCATTCCAGCCTTGCCTAAACACCAGCTGATGATTTCACTAATTGGCTCACCTCTTCAACTAACTCACCTGGTGCAATGTATAGTTAAAATGAAAACTTGGCCCACGATGGAATGAATTTGAGACCCCTGGTCTATCCCTTTCAAAAAAAAATTTACTTTGACTTTTTAGTACTTAAGTACATTTAAAAGTAGGACTTTTTTACTT
The DNA here is from genome assembly GCF_963971535.1 of Notolepis coatsorum. Classification (NCBI taxonomy): domain Eukaryota; kingdom Metazoa; phylum Chordata; class Actinopteri; order Aulopiformes; family Paralepididae; genus Notolepis; species Notolepis coatsorum. Next base: position 161,401 of record NW_028174323.1, on the reverse strand, counting down.
TTACTCAAGTGTGTTTTTAGCCAGATACTTTGACTTTTACTTGAGTCAGATTTTGAGACGGTACCCATACTTTCACTTAAGTATAATTTCTGGGTACTTTTTACACCCCTGCCACTGGATACATGGAAACACTTCAAGTCAAGTCAAGAGTCAAGAGTTTTATTTGTCACGGCATACAAGGCATACAGTGAAATGCGGGTGGTCATGCCCGCAGCGATTGTGCAATAATACAAGTAATAAGAGTAATAAGACATAACAGGTATAATGTACATAAAGTTTTAAAAATGCATGGTAAAAGACATGCTGAGCGATAGTGCAATACAGTGTTAGCTACGGATGAGGCACTGGGTCTTATGTACACTACTATACAATACTATTCTATATGTAACAGAGGCAACTCGCCCCTGCCACGAATTCGACCATGCCTTGAGTGGGAGTCGAACCCCAGGTGTCCGCACTGCGGGCGACATCACAAACCGCTGCGCCAAGAAAGGAATTCCCTGCTAAGCGCTCAGTTTGGATGCCTCTGGGGAGTGAGTTTTACACCCGTTACACTCACCCCCCCTAAACTCACACCACCCAAGGCATCCGGGTCTACGGCACCAGTGTAACAGAGGCAACTCGCCCCTGCCACGAATTCGACCATGCCTTGAGTGGGAGTCGAACCCCAGGCGTCCGCACTGCGGGCGACATAACAAACCGCTGCGCCAAGAAAGGAATTCCCTTCTAAGCGCTCAGTTTGGATGCCTCTGGGGAGTGAGTTTTACACCCGTTACATATACAATATACAGTTATACTATATATCCTTATGCTATCTTGCTATATCTATTATTATATATATATATATATATATATATCTATTACTATACAAGAACCACTCCCGTTCTTTTTTTTTAGTGACCTTTCCATTGTGTAAAGTGACCGTTGAGTGTGAGCGTATACAGTATGTGTGTGTGTGTGTGTGTGTGTGTGCTCATGTGTGCTTGTGTGTGGAGAGTTCAGTGTTCAAGACTCTGATGGCCTGGGGGAAGAAGCTGAGCCGAAGTCTCTCTGTCCTAGTTGCTGGTATCAAACACTACACTTCTCAGCGTGTTCTACTACACGAGGGATGCAATGAAGCTGAGCCGAAGTCTCTCTGTCCTAGTTGCTGGTATCAAACACTACACTTCTCAGCGTGTTATACTACACGAGGGATGCAATTCTCGGTCGAGGATTCTGGCTCCGCCCAGCAGCGTGTCGAAGGGTCCTTGAGCAAAGCCACTTTGCTCCCAATGAGTAGGTTGGCACCTTGCATGGTTGCCTCCTCCGTCAGTGTGTGGATGTGAGTGAATAATAATAATAATAATAATAATAATAATAATAATAATAATAATAATAATAATAATAATAATAATAATAATAATAATAATAATAATAATAATAATAATAATAATAATAATAATAATAATAATAATAATAATAATAATAATAATAATAATAATAATAATAATAATAATAATAATAATAATAATAATAATAATAATAATAATAATAATAAATAATAAATAATAATACATTTTATTTATAAAGCGCTTTTCAAGAACCCAAAGACGCTGAAATGGGTGAATGTGTGTTGTAAACAGTGATGTCACAGATTACTTGTAAAAGTAATCCGATTACTGATTACTCCTTTAAAAAGTAATCTTAGTTACTTTACTGATTACTTGATTATCAGAGTAACTTAGTTACTTTGAAAGTAACTAGGTTACGAAGTCGTCGTCCCTGCTGCTGCCACAACATAAGAATGACAAAAAAAATTTAGTAAAATGTACTCAGTTTGAGTAAAATGTACTAATAGGGCAGGTAGGCCTATCTTGCTATCTATAGATCTATAGATTTCACAAAAGATAAATGGTCAATAACACCACATGTAGGCTGATATGTAGCCTACCTTTGAGGCCTGCCCCATTCAGATATGGTTCTACGTTATTATTATTTATTATTGTGTGAATGAATGAATGAATGAATGAATGAATGAATGAATGAATGAATGAATGAATGAATGAATGAATGAATGAATGAAAACTTTATTTAACAGATTGCAGAATGGGTACAATACAGTACGGCTCAATACACACAATTGTTAAGGGGATGCAGACCAGAGAAAGACGTTTGTCTTGTTTCCATCAGGGTCCCCCATTTTCAATTCATATAGACATTTATGACATACACAACATACATGACATTTATGGCATAGGGACATATAGGTATTTAGTACTGATACATTTGTGACATAAGCGGTATTCAAATATACAGTACTGTTACCCCTAGATCATGACAGAGTATATACATATGATGGGGAGGGGACTGTACATTAGGAGGGGGTGGGTGGGTGGGAGGGAAATATATACGGCGGGGAGGGAATATATATACTGCAGTGTTGTCAGTGTGCTACTGACAACCTACATACTGCAGTATGGTGTTCCATGTTCATGAATTATAGTGCAATGCAAAAGATGTTTAACTCAAAGGTGGAACATACTGTTTGGCTGGTGGTGCAGCTCCGAGTCCTGTAGAAGTCGACGGTCGTGCTGTGCTGTATATTCCATATGCGGTAGACAGTATTTTGTTTCCTCCGCAAAGTGAATGTTTTTTTCACCCGGCTTAACAAACGTTAAGTAGACTAGTGAACTTCCAGTGCAAGAAAGCGTTACGAATACGAGCGCGAGCTTCTCCCTGCTAGCGCGCAGTTTAGGTCAGCCTGAAAATAACAATAACAGCCGCGCCCACCAGCATGGCTCAACACGCCAGGTTGCGTGCTGTGACGTCACTCCCCAATACAAGGAAAAGCTTTCCAAACATATATTTGACTGTCGAAAACGAAAGAAAATACTGCATTCCGCCTGCATTATGATGAGATAGTAACGAAATAGTAATGCACAGCCACTTGGACAAGTAACTGCAATCAGATTACTGGCTTGTAAAGATTAACGCGTTAGATTACTATTTTCGGGGAAAAGTAATCAGATTACAATAACGCGTTACTTAGTAACGCGTTAGTGGCATCACTGGTTGTAAAGCGATTTGGATAAAAGCTCTACTGTAAATGCAGTCCGCAAAGGGTTTGCACAAAGGATGTATCACTAGTGAAAAATATTTCAGAGACAATTATGTAACTGGGTAAAGCTGAAGATGGATTTGTCATGGCATACAGAACAACTGAAAAGCAGAACACGGACACGGGAGCCAATAGACAGAAAAACCCCAATACGGGTATATTTAATATCTAATGCAGAGCGAACAGACAGACAGAACAGGCATCCAACAGTTCCACACAAAAGCAAAGCAAGAGGTCAGGTGCAGGGCAGAGCAAACAAACGGTAACCGGGGGCAACAGGAGTCAGGCTGAGAGTCAGGCTGAGAACAGGAGCACAGGGTCACTAGCAGGAGTCAGGCAGGGAAAACTACAGACACAAGAAAAACAGGAATCAAAATCACACATAAACTGGCTGAAATGGCTAATCCTTCACGAAATTCCATTTAGCCACTGGGGTTAGGTGCAGAGTTGACTGACGCACATTCATCATAAAGCACGTGTCGTATATTTTGGCTAGTACTCTGGTCTCTTCTGGCTACGTGTGTGGTCGACCACCGGTCTGTGCAAGTGTAGAAGTGCAGAAGAACCGAGTCCCACACGGGTGCGATTTGGAGTGGTATTCAAGAACAGAGCTTTTATTTAAGGCGTCCTGGCAGTGGCCGTCTCAAAGCACTCTGAATGTCATATACACACTCGTTCTGGATTTCCCAGTATTTCGAAAGTATTTCAGTTGGTCCTGGTCTTCTTTGGAGCAGTATTCAGCATGGAGCAGCAGTATTTCATCAACAGGAAACAGAAACCTTCATCGACGTCCAATTCTGGTGGCGTAATGTCTCTATCTCGTTCTGTTCGTCTGGTCTCTCCTCTTCTTCCCGGGGAGCGTGCTTTTAAACCTTCTAGGCACGCCCCCTGCTACTCGTGTCATTAAGATGACAGACACTACCACCAACCAAAACCCTGCAGCCCTCTCTGGAATGTAAGCCAGAGAGGGAAAAACCTCCCTCTATTTAATGCGACCGTTTGCCACACAATTTCTTGATTGATTAAAATAGACTTGTTACATTAGTTCATGTCATTTCTTATTAAACATTTATCCCTGGTCTGGTCCTAAGACACCTCCTCGTGAAACCCCTGACCAGATCTGACCATCTGATAAGCAGTTGCTTTATGGGGCGGGGACAATTAACTCTGGTATTCTGACGGTGTCACCCACAGCTGACTAGTCTTTTAAAATCCTGTAGTTACTGTAGGTTAAATTACAGCTTCCAGTATAAAATAGAACACAACATTTATAATTGCCTATAACTTAAAACATATCATTATCACCAATTAAATGTATGTTATCTTTGGATTGTTAGTTTTTACACGGTTCAGTTAACTCTTGATATTTTCCTCTGGTCCCCTCTGGAGCCAGGCCTGTTGTCACAGGCCCCTTTGCCAGGACAGAGGACAATGGTTTTCTCAGCTGCTTTAAGACAATAAATGCAGATTTAGAGCCCTTGTCTCAGTTCCTGGCTGTGGGCTATTCCTGTTTCTGTAGTTGCAGGCTGGTGGCTAATCTTTGCACCGGTCAATCCAACCATGTGGTCACAGTTGACTGAATTTTACTACCACCTAGTGTTATCTTTTTTGCCCCATCTATCTTCTGCTCTCTATACCACAAACCTCTTAAGACAAAAGACTTCCCCTTTAGGCTATTTTAACAGCTGTCTCTTCTCGCCTTCATCCTGTCCAATACATGTCGGCTGGGTTGTTTGAACAGCTGGACCTGAGGGACAGAATTGTCTCTAACTGCCTCCTCGCTCTAAGTATATAGGATATCATCATATCTAATATGATTACGACACACGCACGGTAAGTAGATGTATATTTATTAAACATAAACTCCGGTTGACTCTTCTATACTAAATAAAATAATATCGAACAGGATCTCGACAAAGTAAACTATATAATTGGTCTAACTTGATGCGTGATGCCGTCGGAAAACGATGGCTCACCAGACGCCGCTGTCTAACTCAGCTGTCAAACATTTCATTCACTAATTTGAAGACTCCAGAGGGGGGGGAGTGAATCTATGCCACGCCCCCACAGTCATCAACAGATAAGTGTCCAGGTAATTATCCATATCAAGATTAATTTGAATCATACAGGTAAGTACAATTTCATATCAATTATTAATATAATCCATACATCAAAATATATATTTTTTGTTACAGGTTTCCCATCAAACTCAAATTTAGTCAATATGGCTCCAACACTGGCGGAGCAGTAATACAAGAAAATGGCCAGAGTCACTCACTGGACCACTCATACCATCTGCACGTTTATTGCACATTTGGAGAAGCGTCTTCCTCAGAGTCAACAGCAGAGAAGGGGGAGATGTATATACAGTATCCTGTCACATAATTCGGTCATTGACAGCAGGGACGTGGCAAGGGGGGGGGGGTGCTGTGGGGGCTGCAGCACCCCCACCTGGCAGGGAGTTGTAACTGCAAGGTTGTTTTGGCTTTTATTCCATTGTAAATCCTACTCAATGTCACTCAATGAGCGGCACTGCAGATTTACCCTACTCTTAGAATTCGGAAAAGATCCTCATAGGGGCGCTGTCTCGATAATGCAGTGCTCCCTGTTATACAGACCGGTGTTTTAGTCATATAAACAAAGGGATCCCGAACGCGGAACTGAAAGTGGGTTAGGGAAAATCTTTACGCTACCGGGCTGCACCGGGCAGAAACGATTATTGATGCCAAGACGAAACGTTGCATTTTGCTGCATTAACACTTTAATCGCCGATGACGTGTTTAGACGTCATTCCTAGCCATGCTCATTCTGCCGAAGACACCGTAACTCGTCTTTGATATCAATAATTCAAAAATCTGTGATCGAAATCATATTTCTCCTCCGGAGCCATGAGATGTACTGGTGAGCTCCACTCAACTGTCTAACGGTTCAAGAGCGCCATCCGGTGGCCGATCGGCAGATCGGCCAAGAGGGAGGGGTGCGCCAAACAGGAAGTGCTCATCCATAATCCGTCCGGGCACTCGCGATCGGTAGCCGGACCCCATCTCAACACACTGGATAATCAATCGCTCGCCCTAACTCAATAAACAACGTTATTTGGACGTATATAGTATTATACAACCTGGAAATGGTTCATCAGGATCAACATCCCATAATCGAAAACTGTCTACTCCACGCTCATCCCCCAACGGCGCGAGGAACATACAGTAAGATCCAGCGTTATTTTCTAACGTATTCCATATAAACTGCTCTGATGACCATATGACCCACACTAGACGATACGTAGTAACTTCTAGAACCACGTCCAGTTGAAATTTTTCATCTGGCAACGATCGCTACCAAACTGTATTTGATCATCAATATAATGCATTTGGAGCTATAAATCAAGTTCTGGAGAAAGCTGCAGAAAACGATAAAAACATACTTATACTTTAGACCATATTTTAGTATGAATATGTGAATGAAAAAGTTTAACGTTGCTACACCCTGAACAATACATATAGGACATTGAATGGGCCATAATAATGGCAATTTAGCAATAGAATTTAAAAAGTTATAGCCCTGCAAAGAAGGGGAACTTCTCCATAGACAAATAGAGCTGGCTAGGGATGGTAAATTATGAATTTGAACCATGGCGATCAAAGTGTTAAGGAGGTAAGACAATGGTTAATCTATTATTGGATGCCTTCATTTGAACACTTAATTTGCACTATATATTAAAAGAGGAAAAAATGTGCGCGCTGCGCGGTCATTGTCTCCCCTTCAGCGCAACCCGCCGCCTATGACGTTATTATATCACTTATCTCAGCACCCCCAACGCTGACTGAGTTCCCGCGGCCCTGATTGACAGCCATTTTGGCACTCATCACAATTAGTAAATAATGTAGCGATATCAATCTAATAATATCAATCAACATAATATAGATAACAATATTTCCCCTATAGGCCAGGTGGGTGGCCTGAGGGGTTTGGGTCTATATCAATTAAATTGTGGCCCTTATATCTCCAAAGAACCCCGGGGAACATGGCATGATTTATCCATATCATTATTTACAAAATTACAAGTATTGACATGTTCTAGATATTGGTTACCACAGTACCAAGACAAACAAGAGAAGAAAGAGAGACTATGTATAATTAGAGGAAGCACAGTACACTTCATTAATGATATCGCCTCCTTTTGGGGTGGCTATTTCTGTTTATTTTCATTGCGTATATATGGCGGTTTTGTGTTCCACAATTCTTATTTCGAGCACTCGCTTGGTCTGACCCACAAGGGCATTTCAACACATGAATTTCATGGTTGGAGTTGGAGTTACAATTGATTTTATGATATTTTCATTGCGTATTTGATAACATTGAGGGGATGGTTTCGAGAATTTAGCCTTGTGTATGAATTGCAACAATGCCACATCAATAGAAGCCAGCAGGTGGGCCCGACAGCCGCAGTCAAGACCCATGGGTGATCAAAGAGAAGCCACCTATTCTCACTCCTTGCTCCACAACGGTCGGCGTGTACTGTACGCCTTATCAACAATAAAGAAAGATCCTTTGTTTGAGAATCAACACCTGCCGGGCGGCTATCCATTCTGCACTGCACCTGGGTCCAACACACCTACACAACTCGCAACATATATGTGTGTCTGTTCCTCTAGCTGTGTGTACAATAATACAACTGCCAGTACATCTTACTCAGATAACCAGTGTTACGACCCTGGCTCATGGGCACGCAACCTATGTGCAAACCAACACCAAAACCCCGTGCTCTAACTCAAAGTGCTACTATATCAAGGAACTATTAATGTAAATGTAAACTAATGTACTAATGTGAACCCAACGGACAAGGACTGGAAGAACCTGACAGCTCTTCCTCTAAGCACAGACACTGCATGTGTGTTACTAGGGCTGGCTTTAAAGCTCCCAGCAGGTAACCAATCAGCACTAATTGGCTAATTGACAGCCCTCACCTGCATGCCCCGTGACACAGGAGTGATCAGGCCTGCCTGCACAGTGACACAGGAGTGATCAGGCTCCTGGTACATAACACCTCCCCCACCAAACTGGTTGCCCCAGAGGCAACCACCACACAACAACCCAGAAACAAAACAAAAAAAACAACTGTGACCCATTAGTTGTCAGGGCCACCACCACAACAGTGATAGCGGGTCGGCCCCTGTCGAACACGACCACCAACCGTGTTGTATGCTCCCTTTCAACAGGCCCCTCCACCGATACCGACCTGTCAAAAATAGACTGCAAACCAAAATCAACCTGAGAACTGCGCTCAACAGAACAGAACACAGCAAAACAAAAACCATAGATCACTGATACCACCACCGCGCCCATATCCATCCCACCTGGCACTGGCAGTCCAGGATACTGCAAACCGTGAACATCCAGAGTAGGATGTACCGCCTCAGGTACAGCCCCACCGTACCTGGAACATGGCAGTACGACAGTCACAAAAACGTCTGGAACACCATCTAAAATGGCGTCACCCAAAATAACATTGTCCTGATCAAAATCAAAATGGCTGCCACTCAACAGACCAGGTCGCGAAGGCGACTCCTGCTCCACAGGACACAGGTAACTAGGTTGACCATCACACCTAGTGCATGGCAGAGAATCAGTGTGGACATGTGGATCAATGTCAGAATCATCAACTGACATACTGGGACCATCCCTGCCCACAAGTGAAACATTAGGGACAATAGAGCTACTGTGGGAAGGCTGGCAGCCTAAGTCAGGCTTAGTAGCCTCTCCAACTAGAACGGTGTCACATGAAACAACAGCACCTCTCATAGCATCCTTCCCACACTCCTTCTCCAATTCGTTCGTGGCCTCAGCCACCATACAGGCTGGGAAGACCCTGAGACACTGCGCTGCCATACCATCTCCTGCCACATGCTTCTCCGGCACGCATGTCAACTCTGGTTTCACCACCGGGCCTAACACAAAGCCACAATCAAGAGAATCATTATGCAGAGGTAGATCCACAGTGTGCTTTCCAAAATTCTCAACAGGTACACATTTTAATTCAACAACGAATGTGTCACTAAGTGTAATGTCCCAAGTCGAAGTATCAACAACATCACTTTTGTCCTTTGACATTTCCCGAGCCACAGCACACACAGGAAACACTCCTGGATGTTTCTGTGCCAGCTCATTAGGGACCTCAGAAACCACAGGAATGGGAGTTACAACCGGAGTAGCCAACACTTTGTCACCAGCCAAATCATTCCCTAGAATGAAGGACACCCCCTTTATGGGAATGTGAGAACATACCCCCACAACAACATTGCCTGATACTAAGGGAGAATTGAGCGTGACCTCATGCAAAGGTGCATCCACAAATCCACCCCCAAAGCCCCGAACAACGACACCGGAATGCAAAGAAGAGTTTTCTGAAAACGGCAAAACCCCCTCCAGAATGAGGGACTGAAAAGCACCGGTATCTCTCCAAATTGTTATAGCCTGTTTGGACTCTAGTGCATTAGTCAGGGAAACAAATCCATTCATCATAAACCTTGAGGAACCCTCAAGCTCTTTGTCCACACGTTTGATACTTCCCCCATCCCCATCTAACGTTGGCATAGGCGTTCTGCATATGGTTTCTACCAGAGCCACAGTTCTGAAATTTGTCTGCTCAAGCACCGGGCACCCAGCAACGATATGACCAGGTTCTTTACAGTAGAAACAGATAATCCCTTCTGGGAATGCACCAGCAGAACCACCCCACCTAGGAGGTAAAGTTAACTGACCAGCAGACACAGGTTTTGGGAAACGGCCCCCCTGAACAGGACGCCTATCCCCGGACTCAACACGGTAGTCCTCCAAAAACACAGACTTGTGTGTCAACACAAACTCATCAGCGAAGACAGCGGCGTCGCCTATCTTCGATACCTTACGCTCATTTAGATGTGTGGAAACGGTATCAGGAACACATCTTTTAAATTCCTCTAGGAGAATCAACTGCCTAAGCTGCTCTCTTGACTCTGCCTTCTGAGAAGTGCACCACCTGTCAAACAGGTTCTCCTTCTCCCTTCCAAATTCAACATAAGACTGCCCCTCCGACCTGCGATAACCTCTAAAACGCTGACGATAGGCCTCGGGGACCAACTCATAAGCCCTCAAAATGGAAGCTTTAACCAGCTCATAATCAGCGCTTTGTTCAAGGGACAGAGCAGTGTAGGCTTCTTGTGCCCTACCAACTAAAACACATTGCAGCAGCAGTGTCCAGGCGGTATCAGGCCACTTCAATGTGGTTGCCACCCATTCAAAAAGGGGAAAATATCTTTCCACGTCTTTCTCAAAAAATGGTGGCACCATCCTAATATTCCTGCCTACATCAAACCCGGAACGTGACTCTGGATGCAGAGCACCCGCCTGCAAGGCAGCATGCTTATATTCAAGCTCCTTCTGTGCACGCTCGTACTCCAGCAACATTTGTTTCTCGTTAAACTCACGCTCCTCACGCTCACGCTCATGCTCACGCTCCTCTTTCCTCTCTCTCTCCTTAAGCTCACGCTCCTCTTTCCTCTCTCTCTCCTTAAGCTCACGCTCCTCTTTACTCTCTCTCTCCTTAAGCTCATGCTCCTCTCTCCTCTCCTCACGCTCTCGCTCTAGCTGCCTTTCCTTAAACTCCAACTCCCTAATCCTCCACTCACCCTCCACACCAGGTAATAGCGGAGACGCGCCAGACGAAGGAGGCTCCTCCACCCTCTCCTCAAGCACCTGCTCCCTAATGAGTAACACCCTTAAAGCACTCAAGGCAGTCGGCTTCAAACGTTTCTCACCTGCAGAAAGCTCTACCCTGTAGTGTACAGCAAGTTCCAGAAGTTGTTCTTTGGAAAACTTATCCAACATGTCATGAGACGGGCGATCAACAAAGTCCTTGATGGAAGCCATCGTCACTGCACCAGCCACCACAAGCTACACACTTTACCTCACAGTCACGAAGAACCACTAACGAACCACGAAGACCCCCCTAACGAACCACTGAAGAACCCCGAAGAACCACTGAAGAACCATGAAGAACCACTGAAGAATGCTAAATGCCAATAATAACAACCAGAAGGGAACGCGGTGGAAATGTGAGCTCTACGGAGCGCACCTTTCTAGGACGCAAAAAAAAATTAAAATAAAAATAAAACACACCCACCCAAAATAGATGTGTCATACACGCAGGGTGTTAGGTGCTACCAGGTATGCTCACCAAACACTCAAACAAACAAAATAAATCCAACAAACAATTCCAAACAGGTGCGCCTTCTAACCTGATATGACTACATATGCTTCTACGTCTAAACTGCAGTCAAAACCGGCCCACCACATGTCTACCCTAAGAAACACTAAATCAAGCCCTACCACACTACCTGTGTTTTCCGGCCGCCCTAATCTACCTACTCTTAAACTAATGCCCTGTAGACCTAACCATCTTCAACCACACCTGCTACCAGTCAAAGATCATACTTGACCATCCACCCGTCCAGTACATGATACGGTACCAGACAAGCAGATGGTGCTAATCCCTTCCCTGACTGCCCCAGGAGTACGTGGTGCACAGGACGCTAACCAACAACCAGAAAATAATGTCCCTATCTACATGTGGTGCCCACTAAACTATATATTTTAACAGCATAAGTAGTCACATCAAATTACAAACAAATACGGCATACTCACCTGTTTGATGAAATGGCTCAGGCCCCACGTTACACCATATGTAACGAACACCACCCAAACCATAATACCATGACACCCCGTGTAACACAAAAAAAAACCACCAAACAAATTTCTAGGGGTAAAATATCCCGGACGAGCGCCCAACTGTTACGACCCTGGCTCATGGGCACGCAACCTATGTGCAAACCAACACCAAAACCCCGTGCTCTAACTCAAAGTGCTACTATATCAAGGAACTATTAATGTAAATGTAAACTAATGTACTAATGTGAACCCAACGGACAAGGACTGGAAGAACCTGACAGCTCTTCCTCTAAGCACAGACACTGCATGTGTGTTACTAGGGCTGGCTTTAAAGCTCCCAGCAGGTAACCAATCAGCACTAATTGGCTAATTGGCAGCCCTCACCTGCATGCCCCGTGACACAGGAGTGATCAGGCCTGCCTGCACAGTGACACAGGAGTGATCAGGCTCCTGGTACATAACAACCAGTAAGATAATTTTTAAAAATAATTTGAAAAGAGCATTGAGAGAAAAATAAATTAGTTTACATTAAACTAAACTTGTTTTTAACACTTTTTGGGCAACAATATAATTTCTCTTAACTTCTGGGTATGAGCTATAATCTGGTGTTGGCTACGGACCACGTTTGTCCAAGGGAGACATGCATTGTATGTTTTGGTGTTTGTTGTGAAGGATCAGATTAAACCGAATATGTATATTTATTTATATATATATATTTAATTGTATTTGTATATCGTTTGATATCCCCTGTATATTCCTTGTACAATATGCATTGAATATCCCCATTTCTACTAAACAGCCCATAATAGTTTCATTCTACCATTGGACGAGAACCTGGCGCCAGGTTGCCATACCCCTAGGTCCAAGTTCAATCGTGCCGCCTAACATGTCGAGGCAACCCCCGGTTCCGCTCAGTAATATGTCGGGCGAAATACGAATGGTACTATTTGTTCATAGCGCATATATATATGGCGCCAGTAAAGTAGAACTTTCCTTTAGTCCAGTTCTTTACCCTCCAAGCCTATACCCCCCGCAGACCCCCTTCCCAGACCGGTCCAAGCGAGACCCAGCTACAAGGAAGGAGCGGCATACACTGCGGAGAAGCAAGATGAACGATTACAGGATCTGGAAGATCTGATAGAGGAAGAAGAGGGAAAGGAGGAGAACCAAGCCCGACGACAGCACAGTACTCCACCGGACCAGGAGGTCCCATACAGTCCAGGCTATAACCCCGCGGCGCTGCGCTACAGACCCCCGACTCTATTCACGGGTGAGCACGACGCACGACCAGCCCCGAGGAATAGCACCTGGACCAGCTGGCTATGGTGCCCTGCCGGTACCAGCCCACAGAGAGACCAAGAGGACCCAGCAGCAGATGAAGAGGTCCAACACAGTGTGAAGAACAGTTTCTACGTGGACAACTGTTTACAAAGCGTCTCGACTCAAGAAGAAGCCGAGGCTCTCCTAATCAAGTTACGCGCCTCCCTGATCAAAGGCGGCTTTGATCTCAGGCAGTGGGCCAGCAGTGACCCGCACGTATTGCGCAGCCTCTCCTCCGCAGACAAGGCTGCCAGCAGCGAGACCTGGATGGCGACAATCCCAGGAGAAGCCCAAGAAATGACACTAGGATTAGTCTGGCGCTTCAAAACAGACTCGCTCCACTATAGACACAAACCCTTGGCTCCAGAGCAAGGAAGGTCGGCGGCGATACCGACCACCAGACGGAGTGTGTACAGAACACTCGCCAGACAATATGACCCGTTGGGATGTATTCTACCTTACACCACCAGGGCAAAGATGATTGTACGAGCACTATGGGACAAGGACCAGGGCTGGGACGACCCAATACCCGCACACCTTGCCTCAACATGGAGAGAGTGGGAGACGGAACTCCGCTCACTCCCAGGTGTCAATATACGCTGCAGCTACTTCCCATCCACAGTGAGGCCAGAGACATGCGAGATTGAGCTACACGTCTTCAGCGACGCCTCTGAAGTAGCCTACGGATCGGTGGCCTATTTGCGTGCCCAAGAGATGGGAGGAAAGATACACACTGCTTTCATACTGGCCCGCTCAAGAATAGCACCACGTAAGCAACAATCTATCCCACGTCTAGAGCTCTGCGCAGCCCTCGCAGGAGCGCATCTAGCCACGTTAATCCAACGTGAACTCACCATTCCGGTGCATAGAACAATCTTGTGGTCAGATTCCACGACAGTACTCACATGGATTAAGTCTGATTCATGCAGATACAAAGTCTTCGTGGGAGTCAGAGTCACCGAGATTCAAGAATTAACAGAAGAAGCAAGCTGGAGGTATGTGGATACCAAACACAACCCAGCTGACGTCATCACCCGGGGAATGTCCCTGGATGACCTAACCCGTCGCAACATCTACAGTGACGGACCAGCATTCCTCCAGCTCCCGGAAGGAGATTGGCCTACGCCCACCCCGAGGGAAGCAAGTAACGAGGAGGCTGAGAACAAGAAGCCTATGTTCTGTGGACTGAGCACTGTCGCCTCCACAGACCCCAACATAGATGACTGCATTACCCTAGAGAGTGCGCAACAAAGAACATTCCTGCGGCACCACCCAGAGATTCAGTCCACCACTGACATGTCAGCAGCTGACTACGAAGAAGCAGAACTTCTTCTACTACAACGAGCCCAGAGAGAATCGTTCTCCGATGAGCTAGACTGTCTACAGGGAGGAAACCCCGTCCCATCAGACAGCAGACTGATTCACCTGGCACCAGAGAGTGACGCACATAATCTCATCAGAGTGGGTGGTCGCCTGCGGAGAGCCCCCGATCTACCAGATGACATTAAGCACCCGATCGTCTTGAACAGCCGACACAAGGTCACAGAGCTGATCATAAAGAAATACGAGGAGGATGTACACCACGCAGGAGCAGAGAGAGTCTTCGCGGAGATCAGACGTCGTTATTGGATATTACAAGGGAGAGAAGCAGTACGGCGCTTCCAGCGAACCTGTCTAGACTGCCGTAAGTGGCGCGCGCAGCCCAGCATACCACGGATGGCTGACCTACCCCCCTGTCGCCTCCGAATCGGCGACAAGCCATTCCACTCCACAGGCATGGACTGTTTTGGCCCGTTGTATATAAAGAGAGGAAGAGGCACCGAGAAGCGGTGGGGTATTGTATTCAAATGCATGACCACCAGAGCGATACATATCGAGCTCCTTCCGACCATGAGCACAGACTCATTCCTTATGGCCTTCCGGAGATTCACATCACGGAAAGGAAAACCGTCTACATTGTTGTCTGATCACGGGACCAACTTCAAAGGCGGAGAAAGAGAGCTGAGAGAGAGCTTCCAAGCTATGGGCCCAGAACTTAAGACCCACCTCGCTCCAGCCCAGATTGACTTCCAGTTTAATCCCCCGAACGCACCCCACTTCGGTGGAACCTGGGAACGAGAAGTACGTTCTATAAAGACAGCCCTGTATGCCGTACTCGGAGCCCAGACTGTGGCAGAGGAAGTCCTAATGACAGTCCTCACGGAGATCGAGGGAGTATTGAACTCAAAGCCCCTCGGTTACGTCTCCAGTGATGTAGCAGATGTCGACCCAGTCACCCCCAACACACTCCTAATGGTGCGGCTGGACCCCGCGCTACCCCAGACAATGTACAGGCCCGAAGAAGCGAACGGCCGAAGAATGTGGAGGTACAGCCAAGTACTAGCTGACAAGTTTTGGAGCAGCTTCCTACTTCACTACCTACCGTCTCTACAGACCCGCCAGAAGTGGGTAAAAGAGAGAGACAATTTGACAGAAGGAACAGTCGTCATGATTATTGACCAGTCGCTACCCAGAGCTATGTGGCCGGCTGGCCGCGTAAGCAAAGTGATCACCGGTGCCGATGGCAAGGTCCGAGCAGCTGAAGTACTCGTCCAAGGGCGCACTTACACACGTCCCGTGGCGAGGCTCATAGAACTGCCCCGACTCCCAGATACTATCGATGATGACCATGACCCTATGACTTTGTGAGTTGACTGACCCTTACAGCGGACCTTGAGTGGTAGACAGTGCGGTTAATCTGTCTCTGCTTAGCTAATTAGGTGGGACTAATTAGGGGGCGGCTGTTGTGAAGGATCAGATTAAACCGAATATGTATATTTATTTATATATATATATTTAATTGTATTTGTATATCGTTTGATATCCCCTGTATATTCCTTGTACAATATGCATTGAATATCCCCGTTTCTACTAAACAGCCCATAATAGTTTAATTCTACCATTGGACGAGAACCTGGCGCCAGGTTGCCATACCCCTAGGTCCAAGTTCAATCGTGCCGCCTAACATGTCGAGGCAACCCCCGGTTCCGCGCAGTAATATGTCGGGCGAAATACGAATGGTACTATTTGTTCATAGCGCATATATATATGGCGCCAGTAAAGTAGAACTTTCCTTTAGTCCAGTTCTTTACCCTCCAACAGAGTGACAGACGCAAAAGCCTCCCCACGACGCACGTGCGGTGTAGTAAGGCCTACTTGGCCCAGAATAGGCATTGAGATATCGTGTAGATTAATAGTTGAATGGTCATAGTTTGGCACCATACCGTCGAGTTGGACGTATTCTATTAAGCTAATAATAGTCTATTTATGTATGGTGCATCGTTCGGTTAGAGTTCTACAGTTATCAGTACCCCCATCGTTCCTGACGTTATCTGGACGCTTAACCAGGCTGGTCAGACCCCTAGTGGTGATTGCATCCGAGGAGCTCCGGGCCAAGAGCGACTGGACCTGTATATTGGATTACTCTACCCTGACGACGGCGAGCCTTCCACGGCTTGGATTATGCTTTGTGTGCTTTGATTATTCCATGGATAAAGGCCAACACTGCCGAGTGTTGGAATTACCCCCCGGAGAGGACTCCAGGTGAGACGGCGCTCTACACGTGAGGTCGCCTCACGTCTCTCCGTTGTGGACCGGCAGATACCGTTCCACAGAGGGTCCAGCTGTATTCGTCTGCGGCCCGAGGTTCTGTGGGCACCGTGTCCAAGACTTTGGATTCTCCCAAGACACCGTCGGCCAGATGGGATACCGCCAGCGGCTTCTCTAACCCCCCCCTCCTACTGTCTTACAACCAGCGGGACCCCCCCCCCCCCTTAGTGTATCCAGCTATAATCATTTAAGTACCATCGCTATCGTTTCCTAAATATTCCAGGTTGTATACTTACTCCCTGCGCAACCAGAGATTGGACATTCAATGTTGATTTACCTACGAATACTCATTTGCCATAAAAGTGCATATTCCATATTTCAAATCATAAATGTAATTAAGTGATCGTTGTATACACCCTTTGCTGTATTAAACTTTCGATTTGGTCCATTTGTGTTGGTTCGTTTCATCAGGTGGGAAAGTGTTCATCATACTTATATCTTGTACTGGGTGGCCAGAAGTTAAAGTACATGAGGTAGTGGTATTAAATATCATATCTAACAATACAGTCAGGGAATTGTACCCCTCAGTTACAGTGTTTGTATACTATAGGCTATGTTGACAATAACAAAAAAATTTAATTATCCTTTAATAACGGGGGCAGAAGGCTGGCAGTCGTACAGTGCGATTGTCTGGCGAGTTGTCAAAAAACATATTGTGTGTGTTTCATTCATCACGGGTGGGCAGGGTGCAAACTACGGGGGAGCGAGAGGGGAGCTTGGCTTCAGTTCCCCTGAAAAGAGATGGTTTGTCAAATTTGGGAGTGGGGTGTCATTTTTTATCGTCATCGTGTTAAGTTGTAAAGGCATTGGTAACCCTTTCACTACCACACTACAAAGGGTTAACCCTCTCACTACCACACTACAAAGGGTTAGCCCTCTCACTACCACACTACAAAGGGTTAACCCTTTCACTACCACACTACACAGGGTTAACCCTTTCACTACCACAATACAAAGTGTTAACCCTCTCACTACCACACTACAAAGGGTTAACCCTTTCACTACCACACTACAGAAGGTTAACCTTTCACTGCCACACTACAGACGGTTAACCTCTCACTACCACACTACAGAAGGTTAACCTTTCACTACCACACTACAGACTACCACACTACAGACGGTTAACCTTTCACTACCACACTACAGGCGGTTAACCTTTCACTACCACACTACAGACGGTTAACCTTTCACTACCACACTACAAGGTTAGCCTTTCACTACCACACTACAGACGGTTAACCTTTCACTACCACACTACAGACGGTTAACCTTTCACTACCACACTACAAGGTTAGCCCTTTCACTACCACACTACAGAACGTTAACCCTTTCACTACCACACTACAGAAGGTTAACATTTCACTACCACACTACAGAAGGTTAACCTTTCACTACCACACTACAGAAGGTTAACCTTTCACTACCACACTACAGAACGTTAACCCTTTCACTACCACACTACAGAAGGTTAACATTTCACTACCACACTACAGAAGGTTAACCTTTTCACTACCACACTACAATGTGTTAACCCTTTCACTACCACACTGCAAAGTGTTAACCCTCTCACTACCACACTACAAAGGGTTAACCCTCTCACTACCACACTACAGAAGGTTAACCTTTTACTACCACACTACAGAAGGTTAACCCTTTTACTACCACACTACAGAAGGTTAACCCTCTCACTACCACACTACAAAGGGTTAAGCCTTTCACTACCACACTACATAAGGTTAACCCTTTCACTACCACACTACAGAAGGTTAACCTTTCACTACCACACTACAGACGGTTAACCTTTCACTACCACACTACAGAAGGTTAACCCTTTCACTACCACACATTGATTGCGGCACAGTTCTATGCTACACGTACGTTCTTCTACCTGTTAGTGTTCATGGTTCGTTTGAAAGAGTTGGAATGAAGTTAAAGGATAACTCCACTATTTTGGGAAATTAGCTTATTTAACATCTTCCCTGGAGTTAGACAAGAAGATGCATACCTTTTTTGTCTCTGTGGCTGCATTTTAGCTTTGGGAATAGATGCTCCGTTAGCATAGCTTAGCTTCATCACTGGAAGTGGGGGAGGACAGTAGCCTTACAGTGCCTTACAGTGTATTGCAAGGTCTGACATTGACCAAACTTGATATGCATGACCTTGGTGGGCTCTAGGTCAACTCCTGAAAAGGGGGTCAATGTCAGACCTTGCAATCAAAAGTTAGGGGCGCACTGAAATTATGGCAAGGGTTATTAGCCCCCTAACTTTTGATTGCAAAGTCTGACATTGACCCCCTTTTCAGGAGTTGACCTAGAGCCCACCAAGGTCATGCATATCAAGTTTGGTCAATGTCAGACCTTGCAATACACTGTAAGGCACTGTAAGGCTACTGTCCTCCCCCACTTCCAGTGATGAAGCTAAGCTATGCTAACGGAGCATCTATTCCCAAAGCTAAAATGCACGCACAGAGACAAAAAAGGTATGCATCTTCTTGTCTAACTCCAGGGAAGATGTTAAATAAGCTAATTTCCCAAAATAGTGGAGTTATCCTTTAAGTAAAAAAAAATAAAAAAAATGTCCTCGTGAGTGAAGTAGTAACAACCTGTGTGTGCATGTGCGTGTGTGTGTGTGTGTGTGTGTGTGTGTGTGTGTGTGTGTGTGTGTGCGCGTGCAGTGGAGGCGTCGGACTTGGCGGAGGAGGTGACGTGTTTCTCAGACACCTCAGAGGGACGCTCCCTCAGCTCCTACACGTCGGAGTCCTGCGACGACAACGGTAAGAATCTTCACGTCATCGTCACGGCAACGCTGGGGGGGGGGGGGGGGGGTGATGATGACGATGATACACTTGACAATTGACAAGAGGTAGGCGCAGTGGGCAAGGTGCTCGCCACTAACGCAGGAGATGTGCTTCCGGCTTGGCTGGTCGTTCATACTAATACAATTGGCAGTGTTAGAGGGTGGAAAAGCCGGTGGGTTGGGATCGGACATTGTGGACAGCGACTCCTACAGGTCGGTTGGTGCGCCTGTACAGCAGAATCAGGAAGCAACGGGGGCAGCGTGAGCCTCCCACGCGTTACTCCTCGCCGCTGAGAGATCACGCTGTGCAGGTGAAAAGATGCGACGGCTGCCTCCTCGAGTACCGGAGGGGACACGTGATGCAAGGCTTCTGTCCTCACTGCAGCCGACCAGTGGGAGGCATGGTCTAGCAGCGTTCGAGACAGGGGAGGGTAGAATTGGACGATACGAAATTGGGATGGGAGAAAAATTGAAAATGGGGAGAAAAAGTTGATAAAATAAAAACAATTGACAAGAGGTTTGTCAGTGAGGGAAGCAACAGTTGCGATTGGAGGATCAAGAAAAGAGAGCAGGGGTTGAGATTATAGGGTTGGGTACCGGTACTTTTAAGGGTACAGGCCAAACATTACTACAGAGTACCGATTCATGCTAGATCAATCGGTACTAAATTTGGGTACCTTTTATATGTTTAGTATAAGAGTGTAATATTACTAGACAAGAGGGAGCCTTTTCCACAAATATATATATATATATATATTACTGTCCCGTCACTTGGGTCTTTGGGAAGACCAGACGAGGTCAGAGGAGTTTGATCATATTTACTGAGGATGGCCAGATAATGTTGATATTTAAACATTTCAAACCATAATACATGATCATGCAATTTATTTTGTGTGGTGTGTTACAACGATAACTAACTAAATGTTCTAAATAAATAACAATGTTGAAGTTTATAAGTTTTTACCTCTTTTTTTTTGTTATTACAGAATTAAGTACCGAAAAAAGGTACCCTCCCCTCGGGTACCGATACCGAATTCCAGGAACTGGTACTGGTACCGGTATCGGTTCAAATGTGAACGGTACCCAGCCCTAGTTGAGATTTGATTCGATGCGACACTGGGTTCATCATTCTAGATCATCACTGTGTAAAAAAAACTGGGTGCCATGTAGGGCTGACCTTCTAATTAATCTAATCGATTTTAATTCGAAGCTTCGAGATAAAAAGAAAAGAAAAAAAATGATTAAATCTTTTCATTATTATTTTTTTTATGTTGTGGGACTTGTACAGCACTTTGTTCAACTTTGTCAGTGCTTTAAGTTTAAACCTTTTTAAATCTTAGACAAACGAAACACTTTGCTTTCATGAAATATTGTAAGCCGTCATTTGAGGCTTTATAAAAGCAGCACAATGAACACAAGTCTGTCAGAGCCGAGTCCGACCTCATCTTAAATAACAAACAGCATTGCTTGTTGCAGTTAACAAAGAGAGGGAGAGCTGATTTAGCACAAAAAAATTATTATAAATAATTTTTTTTCTTTTTTTTATATATTCAAATTTTATTTCCCCATTCGAATCCCATGCCCATCGAACGAAGCTTCGAAGTATTTAAGACAGCCCTAGTGCCATGTCACCACCCATTGGCTCATTGCTCAAATGCTCTAGCCAGTTCCCGTAGTGTTGAACGCGGTCTCTCTCTCTCCATATCTCGTTCACCTGGTCGCATTATGTAAATTAATTTGTTGTGTTCTGGTGTGTGGCGTCATTGACTCGACACACACTCCTTGAACACTTCATGGTGAACCTGTACATAATTGTATGGGAATAAAACACTGGAATGGAAGTAAGCCTCATTTGTCTAATTGGAAAGCTGGCCATGCAACTCGGATACAACTGGAAAGCAGTCATAATCAGGCTCTCTCTCTCTCTCTCTCTCTCTCTCTCTCTCTCTCTCTCTCTCTCTCTCTCTCTCTCTCTCTCTCTCTCTCTCTCTCTCAATATCTTTCTCTTTCTCTCACTCACTCTCTCACTCCTTCCCTCTCCCCCCCCCCCCCACCCCTCTCTCTCTCTCTCTCACTCACTATCTCTCTCTCTTTCTCTCTCTCTCTCCCTCCTTCCCTCTCTCTCCCCTCCCCCCTCTCTCTCTCACTATCTCTCTATCTTCTCTCTCTCTCTCCCCCTCTCTCTCTCCATCCCCCCTCTATCTCTCCCCCCCCCCCCCTCGCTCTCTCTCTCTCACCCTTTCCTTCACAACCACCATGTTTGGAACAAACCTTAATGAAAAAATGTACGACTGGGTAAAAGATGATTTTATCTTAAAGACAAAACGATGCCATTATCTCCTATATTTCCATTTATTGTGAAATGTGTAAAACAAAACGTTGTGGTAACATGTTATTAATCTTATTATATATATTTATAATCATCATCATCATCATCATCATCATCATCATCATCATCATCATCATCATCATCATCATCATCATCATCATTTTCTATTTATTTGTGCATGGCATTATTACAGTCCAACAGTACATATTAATATGCTCCACTAAATCATCTATTCATGAATGACGATAGAAGTGTTGTTGAGTCTCGGGGCAAGTTTTGCTGGTATGATTATAGGTATAATTAAGAAGTAATGGATGAGCCGTTGTCACAATCCATACATTCTTTTTTTATACCGACGCATGCAAAGTGCTGACGAGGGAGTATTGCATTCACTCCTGTGTGTGTGTGTGTGTGTGTGTGTGTGTGTGTGTGTGTGTGTGTTTGTGCGTGTGTGTGTGTGTGTGTGTGTGTGTGTGTGTGTGTGTGTGTGTGTGTGTGTGTGTGTGTGTGTGTGTGTGTGTGTGTGTGTGTGTGTGTGTGTGTGTGTGTGTGTGTGTGTGTGTGTGTGTGTGTGTGTGTGTGTGTGTGTGTGTGTGTCCGCAACAGACGTAATATTATTTTTCAAATCTGTCAACGACAAGTATTCTAATCCGAATTCATTTCCACCATTGTCCAGTGAAATCGATACGGCTGCTTGCCGTTGCACAGACGAGGGAGAGCGGAGCTCGCAGTCTCTCTGCCCCTCTGGGTTAGTTTTGTTTTCGCTGACGTTATTGCAGGAAAATGAAAAATAACCAATCCTTGGAAGAAAGAATAGGATTTCCTCTGCAGCTGCCGCCCTGCCTGCATATCTGCCTTGCAGAGCGTTGTGTAAAAGGCTTTTTATTTCTCCCCCTTGTTGCTAAATATAACATTCTAGCGGCACTAATGATCATCTCTGTCTTCTGTGTGCGTGTGCATGTGTGTGTGCGCGCGCTGCAGCCGTGTGTGTGTGTGCTTGCCGGGAAGGAATCTGTTCTGTGTTGTTGTGTTTTTGGTCCAATTAGTTGAATAGAGAGAGAAAGTAAAGTTCCCAGGTACTTGTGTACTGCTTTATCACGAGAGTCAGTAAATCATTACTGTTGACAGTTTGTTAGCTCTCTCTCTCTCTCTCTCTCTCTCATCTCTCTCTCTCTCTCT
>NW_028174323.1:96666-134166 GCF_963971535.1 Notolepis coatsorum | reverse complement strand
CTATCACATTTTCATAACAATAGCACCCTGCGCCGTTTTCATTGAGGTTTCTTACAAATTAACGATGCTCTATGTTGTCCTTTATATGCCGATTATCATTAGAATCTTAAATTGTACCATATGTCCCCCTTTAGACAACATATGTAACGCTACCAGCGCACTTTTGTTAAGATAATTAGTTGGCTATTCGCGGTCGCTATACCGAGGTCGCAGTATCGTTTAACGCTGTTCAGATCACGTCGGAGAATATAGACACATCCCAGTGACCTGCGACCTGTGCTAACGCTCTTGGGAAATGCAGTGTTGTAGTTCTCAACATTTTCAGCCTTTAATTTTAAACCAATGCTGCCATCTACTGACAACAAAAAAGTGTTGTCTAATCGTCACCTTGAGAGCTACTTCCGTATACAGCGCCGCCCCAAACCCATTCTAGAGATTCCCACTTTTTGCTGGAAGTGGGGCGTGGCCGTATTTGGTCCCAGACAATAAGAGTGGCCGCGATTGGTCACCGTGACGTTAGTTACTGGCATCACTGCGCTCTCCCACGTGTCCCTTCTCAAGCCCTCTCGGGCGTGGTGTGCAATCTCACGTTTCGAGGAGCGGAACACTCGCGTGATGTTGCGACGTCTACTGGCCTTGAAAGCTAACCTACTACAATTGTACCAAGAAAGTGGTACAATTTGAAGATACAGAAAACATTCCAGAAAACTTGACCCCTGAAAGGGTTGATTATCTATCCATTGAGAATAGTATGTTTCCGTAAAGCGCACACTGCTTAAAAGGTCACATATTGTGGAATAACTACTTTTCAGATTCAGATTCAGATTCAGATGACTTTATTCACCATATTGTATATACAAATGGAACGTGATTCGACATTACAGTGCATGATTTTTTTTCACAAATAGGAATAACATAATAATAAATAAATAACTGCAAAACAGGACAGAGCAGTGAGACAACAATAAGACAGTAAAACAGTAGCGGCCCGTACTATCTACTGTTGGGTGGTCGCAGGGGGTTCACGTTAGGTAACGTTGTAAAAATGTAACGTTAATAAATGCTCTGGAGCAATCTCTCTCTCTGTCTCTCGGATCAATCCAATAAAATAATTAACACATCTATATGTTGTCATTTTAAACAACTCACCATTCATTCATTCATCCATTATGCATCAGCAGCAGCTAAAATAATGTTATAGTTCACAACACAGCAGCGCGTTTTGAATCGCTATTGTCATCTCAGCAAGCCAAGCACCGTCAATACTTTCCGTAGCCGCATTTCTCTGAGACACAGGAAGCATCGCTGTGTTGAGAGAGCGAGAGCGAGAGAGTGAGAGAGCGAGAGCGAGAGAGAGAGACTCACTGTTTAGTCGAAACGTCCAGGGCAGGAGGGCTTGATAAAGTGTATAATCCACTGTCCCAGACTGTTGATGTATATCCAGACCACTGTCCAGACTGCATCCGCCATATAGCTTGTTGTTAGCGAAGTGTTAGCACCACACAACACATAACACAAGTACTGTGATGATGTCTTTTGTCCATTTCCGCGTCGAACAGACTGCAAACTACCTGGCGTTCTATCGCCCTGCTCTAAGACAAACTCTAACCTTAACCAACTTTGAAAGAGTGCCTAAGCTTAACCGTCGAAAGAACTTGCCGTCACGCTCTAAGACAAATAGCTGCATGATCACAACAACACAAGTTACACAATAGCTACAACAGAATCTGGCGTCGGCCAATCAGAGAGCGTCTCCGTGAAATGCGGCTACGGAAAAAAAATTGACGTCGGCCAATCAGAGAGCGTCTCTGCGAAATGCGGCTACGGAAATTCTAGACGCTGCTAAGGCTGCTTGCCTAGACCGCTTCAAATCGTGCCCGGCTTCCATCATAAACATCATATTTCAACGCACAGCGCGTTACGCACTGATTGGCTGCGACGGATACAGCGATGAAACAGTGACAAGCACTCAGAGCGCTATTGCGTCTAGCCCGGGCCGAGAGAAATACGGCTAGGAGAAATGCGGCTATGCGACAGTGAGTCACTTCCTGTTCAGGAAAACGATTATTTTTATTTGATATATTAACGTTATATTGTGCATTGGAAACACAAACATACTTAAAATGAGTAAATATTATTCATTTTAAACATGTTTATATTATTTATAGGGCTATAAAACAAAAAACAAAAAAAAAATTCTTGTTCTTCTCTCTTTTAACCAGGGGGGGGGCGGCGCCCGAGCGCCCCTAGTGGCGAGCCGCCACTGCAGTAAAAGTGCAGTGGTTGGGGACATGGATACAGTGCATCACAGTTCAAGTCCAGAGGTCCAGCCCTAGCAGCTCGCCATAGAGGGGGGGGAGCAGGGGGACACCTGACTCATTTACCAGCCGAGCTGCTGAGGGGAAGAAACTGATCGTCTATGGCGGGACTTTAATGTCTTGGGCAGCCGTAGCCGCCTGCCGTGGTGGAGCATGATGAAGAGGCCGTGACCCGGGTGGGCGGGGTCTGCCATGATCTTCCTCGCCCTCCTCAAGGCCCTGGTGGAATGTAGGGACTCGAGGGAGGGAAGGGGGCAGCCGATCATCACCCTCTCCGCCGAGCGTTTCACCCGCTGCAGCTTGGCCTTGTCCCCGACCGTGGCTGCAGGGAACCAGGTGATGATGGAGAGGGTGAGGATGGACTGGATGATGGCGGTGTAGAACTGGACCATCATGGTCCTCGGCAGCCTGAACTTCCTCAGCTGACGTAGGAAGAACATCCTCTTCCGGGCCTTTTTGTTGAGAGCGATGGTGTTCAGCTCCAATTTCAGGTCCCGGGAGAGTGTCATGCAGAGAAGCGTTGTTCCGCCTCCTTCACTGCTCTCTCAAATCTGTGCTTGGCCTCCTTAAAACTAGCCTTGTCCCCACTACGCCTGGCCTTCTCCTGCCCAACCCTCAGCTGTCGCAGCTGGGCTGTAAACCAGGGCTTGTTGGAGCGGGAGGGGACACACGCCTCCTCACAGAAGCTGACAAATGACATCACAGTCTCTGTGTACTCGTCCAGGTTGTTGCCGGCCTCTGGCCCCGCCCACTCCAGGAAGCCCTGGTTGCAGCCCGCACACTCCAGCCAAGCGTCACCGGACCACACTTTGAAGCGTCTTACTACAGGTTTACAGATTTTTTTTTTCTGCCTGTAGCAACTAGGGATGCTCGATATCGGCTTTTTTACCGATACCGATATACCGATATTGTCCAACTCTTCATTTCCAATACCGATATCAACCGATATCGACCGATACCGATATATGCAGGGTTTCCCCCCCAAAAAACGGAATAATTTCAGGTAATTAACATTACATATCTCTTGTTGTGGAATTAACACAACATTATGCATACTTTTGACAATAAATAAAATCTGAATTTGTTCTTACTTGCTTGCCTGGGTAAATAAAGGTTATAGAAATGTAAAAAAAATTTAAATAAAAAATTCCGGTAGGCCGATAATATCGGACATCCCTAGTAGCAAGGGATCAAATGGATTAAATCATGATCGCTGTAGCCCAGCGCAGCACGGGAGACAGAATGGTAGGCTCGATGAATCGCACAGTAGCAGTGGTCTAACGTGTTCGCTCCCCGGGTTGGACATGTAACTTGTTGCCGGTACCTCGGGAGAGCCCGGCTAAGATTAGCCTGGATAAAGTCCCCGAGGCCGATCACCAGACTATCAGGATGTTTCAGTTCAGCTCTTAGAACCTGCTCAGCCAGTGCGTCTTGTGCAGCATCAACGTCTGCATCGGGTGGAATATACACACACGCGAGGATAATAGAGCTGAACTCACGGGGGGAGTAAAATGGATGGCAGAGTAAAAATAAAGATTCTAAGTTAGTGGAACAGTGCTGGTCCATCGCTGTAACATCCGAGCTCCAGCGAGCGTTTACAAAAAGAGCAACAATCCCCCGCCTCTAGACTTGTTTACTGCCACAAAGTCGCGGTCAGCCCGGTGCACGGAGAATCCCACCAGCTCCTCCACCGCTTCATCGGGGATGAGAGGGGCGACAGATGGGTCTCCGGGAAGCGTGTGGCTTTATGACAGGTCATGAGTGCAAGAATGTGACAATTTGACCATGTGACCGCGGCAACGCGGGAGAGCGGCAGTGCGGAAATAGGCTGTCTCTAAGACAAACTCTAACCTTAACCAGCTCCTTAACAGCGCCTAAACTTAACCGTTCTAACCTTAACCAACTCCGAAACAATGCCTAACCTTAACCTTAACCTTAACCATGCCTAACCTTAACCATAGAAAGAATATTGCCATTCTCTTTGACAAACTCTAACCTTAACCAGCTCCTTAACAGCGCCTAAACTTAACCGTTCTAACCTTAACCAACTCCGAAACAATGCCTAACCTTAACCTTAACCTTAACCATGCCTAACCTTAACCGGCAAAAGAATACACGTTAAAAAAAAAATCACGTTAAAAAAAGAAAAATCATGGGATTCGAACGCGTCAACAACGAACCGCAGGACCGCTGCTCTGCCAGGTGAGCTGAAGCGCGGAATGAAAATCATGGCGGATTCCTGCGGCGGTTACCTAATTCCGCTCGCTCTGCCGCTCCGCTCGCTCTGCCGCTCTGCTCTGCGGTTGCCGCGCCTGCCGCGGGGCATGGCGCAGCCAATCAGGGAAAACGCGGAAGCAAAAGCAGCACTACTGACTTGGCATTAAGGAATAGGCCTCCGGGAACGCGAACACTGCTGTTCAGTGCTTGTGTACGTCTCTTAACACACAGACTGTGAAATGGGAGACGTCAGGCAGATTTGTCCACATTGCCTCATAGAAACTATAAAAGAAGGATGAGTCATTACGTCAGAATACCAGCGTTTTTTGAGCTCGGCCTGGTGAATGAATGAATGAATGAAAACTTTATTTAACAGATTGCAGAATGGGTACAATACAGTACGGCTCAATACATACAATTGTTAAGGGGATGCAGACCAGAGAAAGACGTTTGTCTTGTTTCCATCAGGGTCCCCCATTTTCATTTCATATAGACATTTATGACATACACAACATACATGACATTTATGGCATAGGGACATACAGGTATTTAGTACTGATACATTTGTGACATAAGCGGTATTCAAATATACAGTGGTGACAGACTTTGGTGCCAGTTCTATTGAAGCCTGTATTTAAAATATACCAGCTATCTGAGGAGACATCAAACAATATATCAAACGTTAGCTAGTTAACAAAGCAACAAATTGCCCCATGATTCTGACATCCGAGGTAATAACCTGCTTAAATGCATAAACGAGGA
Organism: Notolepis coatsorum; assembly: GCF_963971535.1. Lineage (NCBI taxonomy): Eukaryota > Metazoa > Chordata > Actinopteri > Aulopiformes > Paralepididae > Notolepis > Notolepis coatsorum. The sequence goes on along the minus strand of NW_028174323.1, from coordinate 128,869 downwards.
GATGGCTGATCCCATTCAACTCAATGGGCCTCATTCACCTATACTCTCTTATTATTTTTCTTATATTCTTTCTTACCTGTCTGTTGAGAGAAAAATAAGAAAAGCCACCGCCACAGTCATCAAGCCGTTCTTTTTTTATCCACTTTTCCTCCTCCTGTTTTTCTGTGATTTTTCTCCCATCCCAATTTAGTCGTCATGCCAATTCCGCCCTCCCCTTCCTGGTCGTTGCTCGCATGTGCCCCCCACCGGTCGGTCTAGGGAGGGTTGATGGATACTATCACATGTCCCCTCCGATACATGCGGAGTCAGCCAGCCACTTCTTGTCACCTGCCAGCGCGGACTCTCATTGGTGAGGTGTAATGTGTGGGAGGCTCACACTACCCTCACCATCTCCCTTCCTTACTATGCAGGCGCCCTGACCGACCTGTAGGAGTCGCTGTTTACAACGACCAGATTACCGCCAAGCCGGAGGCAACGCTGACAGCCGGATTCGATACCAGTGTCTCTCGCGTTGGTGACGAGCGCTTAGTCCGCTGCGCCACCCAGCCGCACCTCATCAAGCCATTCTTAAAGTCCAAATCCGTTCTTACCCAGGTGTGTTGAATGATGAATCCCACCTGTTCTTAAATTGAAATACGTGTTCGCGCTCAATTCATTTGCATACAGACACGCCTCGCCTGCTCCTTATAAGGCGATTGAGGCGTCTGCAAAACAGCTTGAGAGGTTCGGCATTGCATGCTGATTCATTCAACAGGATAAATAAACGGCTTAGAGAGGCAGCCTTAGCGCACGTCCGAGCGCGCACACACACACACACACACACACACACACACACACACACACACACACACACACACACACACACACACACACACACACACACACACACACACATGTATCACGACTCACGACTCAGTGCATGTGTGTGTTCCTGTGGGTCGCTCATCGCATGTCTGTGTGTGTGTGTTAATCTGATGACAAATAAAGACTTATACTTGTACTTATACGTATACGTAATGTATAGTGCGTATACTCCGCGCTTGTCAAGAACCGATCGCGCAGTAGTTTGGGAAATACCGGATCTGTCACCTGTCATCTCTCTCTGAAAGGTCCCTGTGGCTAAAACCCAGAGTGCTCAGAACTTGTAGGTGTGGAGCAGAGAGGAGAGGAGAGGATAGGAGAGCAGGGGAGGGGAGGAGGAGAGGAGAGGAGAGGAGAGGAGAGGAGAGGAGAGGAGAGGAGAGGAGAGGAGAGGAGAGGAGAGGAGAGGAGAGGGGAGGAGAGGAGAGGAGAGGAGAGGAGAGGAGAGGAGAGGAGAGGAGAGGAGAGGAGAGGAGAGGAGAGGAGAGGAGAGGAGAGGAGAGGAGAGGAGAGGAGAGGAGAGGAGAGGGGAGGGGAGGGGAGGGGAGGGGAGGAGAGGAGAGGAGAGGAGAGGGGAGGGGAGGGGAGGGGAGGGGAGGAGAGGAGAGGAGAGGAGAGGAGAGGAGAGGAGAGGAGAGGAGAGGAGAGGAGAGGAGAGGAGAGGAGAGGAGAGGAGAGGAGAGGAGAGGAGAGAAATATGCGTTCTATGCATACGGCCAGAGCATCTAACTGTTCTAACAGCAATATATAATCCATTTCAGAAGCAGAACGCTTTATAAGTTATAATAATAGTAATAATAATAATTATTATTATTATTGAAATGTTCTGGGTTTATAAAGTCGTATTTGGGGGCAATTGACCAATGGTTTGCTTTCAACTAGGGATGCTCGATATTGGCTTTTTTACCTATACCGATATTGTCCAACTCTTAATTTCCGATACCGATATCAACCGATATCAACCGATATCAACCGATACCGATACCAATATATGCAGGGTTTCCCCCCCCAAAAAACTGAATAATTTCAGGTAATTAACATTACATATCTCTTGTCGTGTAATTAACACAACATTATGCATACTTTGACAATAAATAAAATAATAATTTGTTCTTACTTGCTTGCCTGGGTAAATAAATGTTAAATAAATGTAAAAAAAAAAATTATAATAATAAAACAATTTATATTTTTTTTTAAACCGATAGGCCTACCGATATTTTCCGATATCACATTTGTATGCCAATATCGGCCGATAATATCGGTAGGCCGATAATATCGGACATCCCTACTTTCAACCCATGAACTCCTTCCTCTCTCACCTTTTTATATATAATTTTTATTTTCTCTAATAAAACTGTATTGTATTGTATTGTTTGTTTTGTAAAGTGTCTTTGAGCATTAGGAAAAGCGCTATATAAATCTGATGTATTATTATTATGAATGGTAGGCTTTTTAAAATGTTTCTCATCTGGGTAAGAGTTTCTTATCTGGGTAAGAGTGCCACTCTTAGAATTTGGTCTTGCCTGAGAGAAAAGCAAAAATAAGAAAACATTGCTGAATCCCAGGTAAGAACAAAATACGAAGAAATGCTAGTTAAGAACGAAATCTCTTCGTTCTTATATCGCTTCGTGAATGAGGCCCCATGTCTGCCGAACTGAAAGTTTCCACACTTGGCACCAACATGGGTCCACACGCTACACAGTGACGTGTGATGTCCCTTCCTTCTTTTATAGTGTCCTTGGGCTGCCTACACTGTAAGAAAAAAAGCTGCAAGAAAACAGTAATTGTCTGGCATCAATGGTTGCCAAATACTTATTGTCAAATTACAGTAAAATCAAATACATTTACAGATTACAACCTTTATTTAATGGTTAATATTTTGACAAATGGTCATTTACTGTAATTTTATGGCATTTACACTTAAAGTAGAAAAACAAAAGTAATCTGTAAAATAATACAGTGAATTTCCCGTGAAAAAACATTTATTTTTTACAGTGTAGGTCTGAAAAGATGCGATTTAACAAGCCATTCAGATATGCCTCTCCCTCACACGTAGTGAGAAGTAGGATTATGCAACTGCTGGATCGTTCATATTAAGATCTGCGACGTCTGGTCTGGCGTCTGAAGTTTGTGAGTCAAGTGCATCGCTGCGCTTCCCGTAAGTGCAGCTCATTCGCACTTAAAGCTACAGACACAGAAAGGGCCCGTGGGGAACAGGACCGAGGGGTGTAGAGGCTGCTGGGATGCATCATCTGTGCAGTATTTTCAGCAAAGGAAAACCCACAAAGACAGTTGCGGTTTTGGGACCCCAGATACCTATATTAACTATTACAATTTGGGTTGGTGTTTGTTGGTTAGTGCTGTGTTTTTTCTTAGGTTTAAAAAACCACCCACACACACACACGCACGCACGCACACACACACACACACACACACACACACACACACACACACACACACACACACACACACACACACACACACACACACACACACACACACACACACACACACACACACACACACACACACACACACACGCACACATACATAATAGCATGCATTATCCAGCAGAGTCAGTGTATTCTCTCCTCCCACCGAGGCTTAGTGCTCTCAAGCACATTGAGATAAAAGCTCAGATATCTCGCTCCCTCACGTTTCATTAATGCGACTCTGTGTTCCATTCAAAAGCAAACGAACTTGACCCTGATTCATGGCATAGTGCGTAGGTGACATGTGCCATATATACATGTAACAAGTGCCATATATACATGTAACAAGTGACATATATACATGTAACAAGTGCCATATATACATGTAACAAGTGCCATATATACATGTAACAAGTGCCATATATACATGTAACAAGTGACATATATACATGTAACAAGTGCCATATATACATGTAACAAGTGCCATATATACATGTAACAAGTGCCATATATACATGTAACAAGTGCCATATATACATGTAACAAGTGCCATATATACATGTAACAAGTGCCATATATACATGTAACAAGGGCCATATATACATGTAACAAGTGCCATATATACATGTAACAAGTGTCATATATACATGTAACAAGTGCCATATACTGTATAACAAGTGCCATATATACATGTAACAAGTGCTATATATAACAAGTGCCATATATACATGTAACAAGTGCCATATATAACAAGTGACATATATACATGTAACAAGTGCCATATATAACAAGTGACATATATACATGTAACAAGTGCCATATATGTAACAAGTGACATATATACATGTAACAAGTGCCATATATGAGAAGTGCCATATATAACAAGTGCCATATATACATGTAACAAGTGCCATATATGTAACAAGTGCCATATATGACAAGTATCATATATGACAAGTGTCATAAATATAACAAGTGCCATATATACATGTAACAAGTGCCATATATGACAAGTATCATATATGACAAGTGTCATAAATATAACAAGTGCCATATATACATGTAACAAGTGCCATATATGACAAGTACCACAAGTTGTTTGGCGGCACCGACTCCATCGCGGATAAGGATGGTGTGTATAAATTTAAAAAAAAATGTACTTTAGAAAATCACGTCTTCACACAGGAAATGTGTTGAAAGTATTGATCAGATCTCCCTCCGTGTCGAGGCTGAACTCAGATTGCCCGGCCGCCTGGTGGTGGACTCACTTATCTGCACTGGATGCCTGGTGATGGCTGTTGTTGTTAAGGGAGGTGAAGATGATTCATTCATAGATTCATGATTTGATTCAGCTCAGCGCCCCGCTGCGTAGGTGAGCCCCGCGGGGGGCCAGTGAAGCGCACTGCCGTCCTGCCCTCACAGCCACGGAGAGGGACCTGGAAGCGCGCGTGACAAAACACATAATTGAGCGAGAACTACAGTCAATCAGAGAGTGGTGGAAAGTAACTAAGTAGTATTACTCAAGTACTGTACTTAAGTACAATTCCTAGGTACTTGAGTGTTTTAATTATAGGGATCTTTGTACTTTTACTCCACTACATTTATCTGAAGCCATCACTTACTAGTTAATTTGAGGGAAATGATTTTGCATAGAAAACGTCAAGAGGACGTAATCAGAGCAGCGTAACTGGACCACATACCACTTTAACATCACCTTTAATCAGAGCAGCATAACTGGACCACATACCACTTTAACATGACCTTTAATCAGAGCAGCGTAACTGGACCACATACCACTTTAACATCACCTTTAATCAGAGCAGCATAACTGGACCACATACCACTTTAACATGACCTTTAATCAGAGCAGCATAACTGAACCACATACCACTTTAATATAACCTTTAATCAGAGCAGCATAACTGAACCATGTACCACTTTAACATAACCTTTAATCAGTGCAGCGTAACTGAACCATGTACCACTTTAACATAACCTTTAATCAGAGCAGCATAACTGAACCACATACCACTTTAACATAACCTTTCATCAGAGCAGCATAACTGAACCATGTACCACTTTAACATAACCTTTAATCAGAGCAGCATAACTGAACCACATACCACTTTAACATAACCTTTAATCAGAGCAGCATAACTGGACCACATACCACTTTAACATAACCTTTAATCAGAGCAGCATAACTGAACCACATACCACTTTAACATAACCTTTCATCAGAGCAGCATAACTGGACCACATACCACTTTAATATAACCTTTAATCAGAGCAGCATAACTGAACCATGTACCACTTTAACATAACCTTTAATCAGAGCAGCATAACTGGACCATGTAACACTTTAACATAACCTTTAATCAGAGCAGCCTAACTGAACCACATACCACTTTAACGTAACCTTTAATCAGAGCAGCATAACTAGACCACGTACCACTTTAACATAACCTTTAATCAGAGCAGCATGACTGGACCACATACCACTTTAACATGACCTTTAATCAGAGCAGCATGACTGGACCACATACCACTTTAACATGACCTTTAATCAGAGCAGCATGACTGGACCATGTACCACTTTAACATAACCTTTAGAGGTCAATGGATCAAGGTTTGAATGCTCATAAGGACTAGAATACACAAACATCATGTTGAATGTGTACTTCTAATTTAGATACTTAAGTTCATTCAATAGCAAATACTTTTTACTCAAGTAGAATTTGAATGGAGGACTCATTTATCTGGGTATTTCTACTTAAGTAAAGGAACTGTACTTCTTCCACCACTGCAATCAGAGAGGTAACGGTGGCAAAATCAGTCGACCCGGTGGGCGAGCTTTCCGACTTAGTGCGCATTCTTACATATAGTAACGGGGTCGGAAATCCAGTTGATTTCACTCTTATTGCGCGGGAGCATAGTACAGTACGTAACAAACCATGTAACTCGTTGTGCATTTGGGGTCCAGGGTTTTCAAATGTAGGCTACTCTTGTATAGTCAAACACCTACTGTGACCTTTTTGTAGAGAGAGTCTTATGCAACGCTGATCTCTGTCATCTCTTCCCCATCTTACTCCATTATTCTCTGTTTCCTACCTTATTCTCCTATTGGAATATTCACATTATTGTTGAATTATATGATTTAAATGTGCTGTGAGTGGTAGTGTCTTTGATAAAAAAATAAGTGGTCTACATGTTAAAATAATACAATAGCTCTACAGTCCGACAGCCACCACTGACACCAGAGTGTCTGGTCAGTAACAACAGTCACTCCGTAAACAGAGAATTACATTTCCTGGTATCACGTTCCCACGTTATCCAATCAGGAGAGAGAACTAAAAAAAATGCTCTGACCAAAATAAGAAATACAACTTACCGTAATTTTCGGACTATAAGCCGCACCTGACTATAAGCCGCAGCAGCTAAATTGAATGATGTGTACATATATAAGCCACACTGGACTATAAGCTGCAGGTGTTTTATTGTTTAATTACCATATGTAAGGGTTCGTGCACAGAGGGGATTGTCGGGAAAGAGATGGCTGTTTGAGGAAGCTCCCATTTATTAACATTTCAACAAACAAGTTGCATATTTGCATATCGTATTCAAGTGTTACCATTTAGTGCAATAGTAGCTACAGAACATGTACTGTGCTGTGTAGCTGTAAAAATCCATAGATTAGCCGCACCGTTATATAAGCCGCAGGGTCGATAAATGGGAAAAAAGGCGCGACTTATAGTCCGAAAATTACGGTAGTTATAAACAAATATGTGCTTGAAACAAGTAAACGAATCTACCAGTACAGTAAGCAAATTTGGCTTGGCAAGATTTCTTGAAATAAGTGCAAATATCTAGGGTTCTCTTTCCTGATTGGATAAAGTGGGAACGGGATGCGTGTATATTTTCCCCAACAGAGTTTCACTTCCGCGTTCGGTTTGCACGATCTGATTGGCCACTGACGTGTTTTTCAGCGCCAATCGCGTTACTCCTAACAATCACGCCAGCAGGCTGTTACCCTAACCCTAACCCTAACCTTAACCAACTAACCCTAACCTTAACTCTAACCCTAACCCTAACCCTAACCCTAACCTTAACCCTAACCGTAACCAACTAACCCTAACCCTAACCTTAACCCTAACTTTAACCAACTAATCCTAACCCTAACCTTAACCAACTAACCCTAACCCTAACCTTAACCAACTTCGAAAGAGTGCGACTTCGAAAGAGTCGCCAAGCTTAACCAGTTTGTTAGGAGTAACACGATTGGCGCTGAGAGAAACGTCAGTGGCCAATCAGATCGCGCAAACCGAACGCGGAAGTGAAACTCCGTTGGGGAAAATATACAGGCGAACGGGATACCAGAAAATGTATTTTGTGTTTACTGGGAGACCCACGTTACTGACCAGACACACTATCAGTGATGGCTGTCAGAATGTAGAGCTACAGTAGTTAACACTTACAGTATTGAAACAAAAATAAAACACCACTTTTACCACTTACCTGAGATCTGTCTCATTAAAAGATATTCCATGGTTTTTAATTGGCAGTCTATTTCTTTAATTTATTTTGATCTCCTTGTACTCTTCTCTCATAGCGTACCACTGGGAGTCTTCCAGCCATTCCGTCAACTGGCTGTCGCCGTCGCGTCCGCGCGCCCCGGAGGTGGGCACCCGCTACGGCCCCGGACACGCCCCCAGACACGCCCCCGGGCACGCCCCCGGAAACGCCCCCGGGCCCCTCAGGCGAGGAGGCAGCACCCGCTCGCTCCAGCTGGACCACGAGGCGACCGGACCCGGCCAGGATGGGGGCCGCGAGGGGCCGCTGGAGGCCGGCAGGAGAGCAGCCTGCCAGTGGGAGAGGAACCAGGATGGGGGCCTGGAGGCGGGGAGGAGAGCCTACCAGTGGGAGAGGAACCAGTCGGGCGAGTGGGAGAGGAGACGGTCGAGTGACGGAGACGGAGACGCGTGGCCGCGGGACGACCGGAGGGACGAGAGCTCCTCGCCGATATACGAGGAGTACCGAGAGTCCGACCACGACCCGGACAAGCGGCACACGAGGAGCCCGGAGAGCCATTACGACACTCTCCCGCCGACGCGCCGGGCCTACGAGGGGTATCCGAGCCCCCCGAGCCCCCCCCCGGGCCTCGACCTGCACCCGGCCCGGCTGCTGCTACCCCCGCTGCGGGCCTGGGAGGGACAGGCGGAGGAGGACCACCACGGGGGGGGGGGCCCGGTGGGGGCCGGCGGGGACGAGCTGGAGAGGCTACTGAACCTGGTGTCCCTCAGGGCCAGACGGGCCTCGCGCGTCAACAGAGCCTCTGTGGGATCGGAGCCCGCAGAGGGCGGCTGGGCCGGGTTTCGATGACGGGGACTAAGATACAGCTATAGACAAAAAAAAAGATATTTTTTTTCCTACAAAAAACTTCAACGCTGTTTATATTCGGGATTTTAAAATGCGAGGGAGTGGATTCTCCGTAGAATACACTGATAATAAAAGACAATTGCTCCGACGTCGACAAGAAAAAATAAGAAATCGATGGAAATGACATCACTGTTATTACTCAAAGCCCAAAGGAAGCAGAGTAATAACAGTTTTTTATTGGAGAATAGACCCAGTGACTCACTGATCGATAATAAGAGGAAATATTAATCATCCTGTGTATAATTTATCATCTGTGTTACACATAGGTGCTAGGTGAAATTAACTGTGTAGAAATGCTAACTATATGACCAATATTACCAAAGCTACTGTATATATGGAGTATTTATTATCATGAAAATATGAAAAGAGACTCTCTTTCTAATTTATAATGGTGCCGGATAATTTAATCACCATCTTCCATTCAATGCAATCATACTTTTCAACACACACACACACGCACACGCACACACACACACACACACACACACACACACACACACACACACACACACACACAGTACCTCAACAGTATAATACGAGGTTATGTGCAATTTTCTTATTGACTTGTGCTGTCGTTTGTTGACTGTCGGTACACATCCCAGATGTAGCCTCGGTTTTGCCAATATATTGTAATTACAATACCAGGAAACCTTTATTTATTGTAATTGTGTTCATGTAGGCTATTTATTTATTCTCTTCATGTGTCTATATAATCCTCAGCACCACTGGGAATAATACATTTTCTATAACTAAGAGGTCACGCTGCCCGGGAGGAGCGGGAATCAAACCGGGAACCTCCGGATTACCAGACGATTGCTCTACCTCCCGAGCCACTGTCTCACCCCGGTAAACAATGTGCCCAAGTTGCTTATTAAAATGTCTCTCAACTCGCCCACATGGTCGTCCGGGTAACGGTTGGCACAGTGCTGGACAGGAGAGCACACAGCGGGGCAAATGGTCCATTTTTTAAATGGTCCATTTGCATGTTCTTGGTATCTGATTCTAGGGACATCTATGGATCTCAGGGAATGTATTCCCAGTGTCAGAAATACTGTGTCTGTTACTAGGCTTGAGTAAATTGTAATGAACCAAATGAGAACATCAATTCAATTATTTTTTTCCTTTTTTTTTTTTACTGAATAACACCATGCTAAAATTGACCAGACCTGAAAAATGAAGATGATTAAACAGAAGGTTTTGTAGATACAGTACTGAATTCTGCCATCCAGACACATGCAATTTGAAATATGATTATAGAATATAAAATATCAGGCCTAAAATGGTTATGCGATTAAAATGCGATTAATTAGATTAATTAATTACAAATCCTGTAATTAATTCTATAAAAATGTTTAATCGCCTGACAGCACTAGTAAAATCTCTTCACACATACTGGAATGTAACTCACGAGTAGATGGCCAATAGCATGGCATACTTAGACTGATGGAGAAGCTGTGATTCACCTTCCAGCATGTTTTTTAGAGACATGATTTTATAGAGACAAAGTAATTACACGTGATCGATAACCTTCAGATGCTACCGGTTCGCTCTAGTGGTGCCCGCTCACGTTTTTTCCCTCGTAAATGTCCTTTTATTTTCTCGTGAATTTTACGACTTTTATTCTCAGAGAATATCTGATTTAAATTTAAACAAAATTTACAAATTTCTGTATTTTATTTATTACTTTTTTCCACCTACAATGTCCCTAATACGCCATCGTATAATAGTTCATATTCAGCGATTCAGAATCACGTTTCTACCCGTGTGTACTGCCAAACTTCTACTGTACATTTCTTTTACTCATTCTAAAGCCTAGATCTGAGAGAGCGAGAGAGAGAGAGAGAGTGAGAGAGAGGAGAGAGAGAGAGAGAGAGAGAGAGAGAGAGAGAGAGAGAGAGAGAGAGAGAGAGAGAGAGAGAGAGAGAGAGAGAGAGAGAGAGAGAGAGAGAGAGAGAGGGGGGGGGGGGGGGGGATTGTCTCTCTTAGTTGCACATTGGTCCAATATGTTCCAGGGCTCATCGTGGAGAGAAGCTACTCCTTCTCGTCGCAAACTGCAAAGTAATGAGGCATTTGGAAAGAGAGTTGTGATGTCACGGTGAGAGTTGTGATGTCACTGTGAGAGTTGTGATGTCACGGTGAGAGTTGTGATGTCACTGTGCTTTATCTCGTTCGGTGGGCGCAAATACATTCTTTGACTTCATTGAGGCCAGAGAGAGAGAAAGAGGGAGAGAGTTGGGGGAGAGAGAGAAGGAGCGATAGAGAGAGAGAGAGGGAAGGAGAGAGAGAAGGAGGGGCAGAGAGAGAGACATTTTAGTCAATGTGATCACTGTACCAGTGATTTTTCACAAGACAGAATCGGGACCCAAAGGTCAGTCACAGAAAGATCAAAAAGTCACAAATGACACTAAACAGCATCTGAGATTAATGACACTAATGACACTAAACAGTATCTGATACTAATGACACTAAACATCTGAGACTAATGACACTAATGACACTAAACAGCGTCTGAGACTAATGACACTAATGACACTAAACAGCGTCTGAGACTAATGACATTAAACAGCATCTGAGACTAATGACACTAAACATCTGAGACTAATGACACTAAACATCTGAGACTAATGACACTAAACAGCATCTGAGACTAATGACACTAAACATCTGAGACTAATGACACTAAACAGCGTCTGAGACTAATGACACTAAACAGCATCTGAGACTAATGAGACTAATGACACTAAACAGCATCTGAGACTAATGACACTAAACAGCATCTGAGACTAATGAGACTAATGACACTAAACAGCGTCTGAGACTAATGACACTAAACAGCATCTGAGACTAATGACACTAAACAGCGTCTGAGACTAATGACACTAAACAGCATCTGAGACTAATGAGACTAATGACACTAAACAGCATCTGAGACTAATGACACTAAACAGCATCTGAGACTAATGAGACTAATGACACTAAACAGCGTCTGAGACTAATGACACTAAACAGCATCTGAGACTAATGACACTAAACAGCGTCTGAGACTAATGACACTAAACAGCATCTGAGACTAATGACACTAAACAGCATCTGAGACTAATGAGACTAATGACACTAAACAGCATCTGAGACTAATGACACTAAACAGCATCTGAGACTAATGAGACTAATGACACTAAACAGCGTCTGAGACTAATGACACTAAACAGCATCTGAGACTAATGAGACTAATGACACTAAACAGCATCTGAGACTAATGACACTAATGACACTAAACAGCATCTGAGACTAATGACACTAAACAGCATCTGAGACTAATGACACTAATGACACTAAACAGCATCTGATACTAATGAGACTAAGCAGCATCTGAGACTAATGACACTAATGAGACTAAGCAGCATCTGAGACTAATGACACTAATGAGACTAAGCAGCATCTGAGATTAATGACACTAAACATCTGAGATTAATGACACTAAGCAGCATCTGAGACTAATGACACTAATGACACTAAGCAGCATCTGAGACTAATGACACTAATGACACTAAACAGCATCTGAGACTAATGACACTAATGACACTAATGACACTAAGCAGCGTCTGAGACTAATGACACTAAGCAGCATCTGAGACTAATGACACTAATGACACTAAACAGCATCTGAGACTAATGACACTAATGACACTAAACAGCATCTGAGACTAATGACACTAATGACACTAAACAGCATCTGAGACTAATGACACTAATGACACTAAACAGCATCTGAGACTAATGACACTAAACATCTGAGATTAATGACACTAATGACACTAAACAGCATCTGAGACTAATGACACTAATGACACTAAGCAGCATCTGAGACTAATGACACTAAACAGCATCTGAGACTAATGACACTAATGACACTAAGCAGCATCTGAGACTAATGACACTAATGACACTAAACAGCATCTGACACTAATGACACTAAACAGCGTCTGAGACTAATGACACTAATGACACTAAGCAGCATCTGAGACTAATGACACTAAACAGCATCTGAGACTAATGACACTAAGCAGTTCTGAAAAAGGGGGTTCCCCGAACACACACACACACAAAAAAGAAAACATTTTCTAATGGATGGACAACCAAACATTTGTGTGTTTGTGGAAAAATAGGCTAAAACTAAAAACGAAATGGAGAAGGGAAAATGGAAAACTATAAAATAAACGTGGCTACCTAACTCACCAGTCTCTGCACAAAAAAATGATATTAGAAGGCAATGTGTAATTATAGGATATTATTACACATGACCTATACACACTTATAGTGTGATGGATTATCTATTTTGACCCTCGATTGCAAAATTACAACATCACTAAAAAAAAGTCTGTAAATGTTTTTTTTTAATTTTTGAGCACATTTACATAGTCAATGGGTCCTGTTGTTCAGCCTCACAATGCTATTGGATAGTAAATGTGTTTATAGGTCCCACATTCTGGCCTCTGAAGTCGATCATGTCAATTTAATTTGGGCCTTACCGGGTTAAGGGAAATGTATTTGATTAACCTTGTGTATCTTATTCTCATATATATGTATGAATAAAGATTTTGTTGCCATACTTTTACAGTTGGAACGTCTCATAGTGAGTTGTACAGGTCAGGAATCCATTGAAAGGGATCTGGTTTGTTGAGTGTCATGGGGTGTGTGTGTAGGCCTGTTTACTATACCGCGTCCAATTACTAGAATGCATGTTGTTGTAGGCAGAGTTTAGAGAGGATTAAAAAGAAAAGAGAAAAAAAAGCTGTCTGTTTGCAGACTAAATGAGATAAATCATCCCCATGAAATATTTAATCCTATAAAGTCAATCTCTTCATGCCTTTTTACATATTTTCCCTCTGTCTTTCACTCCCACTTGGAGTCTGGTGAATTCAGTTTGCAGGGCTGAAACCTGCTAAATGGCTTGGGGGGGCGGGGGGGGGGACACACACTATGATCTCAGAATGTCTATTGGAGTATTGGAGTGTGTGTATATATACTGTATATAGAGCCTAATCAGTCACAGAATAAATATAATTTATTGTGAGTTACGCTCTTGTCCTGTCTTATTCTGTGTGCTTTCGTTGAATATAACTGCCAGTAAAGCCACATTTATACCTCTGCATATTTGCCCTGTGCGCCTCCTCACGTGGGCCTCCTGCTCTGCGTCATTCACAGTAGAGCACCAGGCACCCAGGCAGTCGCCCCCTTTAGCCCCTGTCGTGACTGTGATGCGCGCCGACAAGGTGTGGCCGAGTGAATCCACAGTCCCTTGCTACTCGATAGGAAACCAACCTAGATTTACCTTGAAGAACTGGTCCTATACCCAAACCGTTCGTTATACAAGTATCACAGAGACATTTCAAAGGTATACTCACAGTTGCACGAGGGTCTTGGACAGAGAAGCGTAATGGTTTGAAAGCTCGGCGTTGCTAATAAACATTTACAAAAAAAATTATAAACTGGTCAACACAGCTCAAAACGGCTCTAGCTGCCTGCTGCGCCTGCCCTGTGATCACAGCGCAGGCGCATCAGGCACCCAATGCCGGAAATAAAGCTGTGTTGACCAGTTTATACAAATTATTTAAAATGTTTATTAGCAACGCCGAGCTTTCAAACCATTACGCTTCTCTGTCCTCAGGGAATGTATTCCCAGTGTCAGAAATATTGTGTATTTGAGTCCTTGAGTAAATTGTAATGAGAATATAAATTATTTTGATTTCTTAATTTTTTCCCCCCTCTTTGACGGATTTTAGTTATTTTCACAATTGTTTTCAAAAGCCGAAATGAAATGTATTGCCCATGCCCTGTAACTCCGGGGGAAAGAAAGGGGGATATACTATGTTTTTATTTCTTTTTATTTTGGGTGAACTACCCCTTAAATTGAGTCATGCTCACCAATCCGCTACACCACCCTGCCAAGCTGCAGGCCAGACCCAGCATTTTATTGAGGACAGATTTGACAATGAAAAGGAGAGAAATCCTACATTTAATTTCCTGCGATTTCCCACGCCTCTGCTGCAGGTATGCGTGGCTACCTTGGGTCAGGACCCCACGCTGTGCTGATCTCCGACATGAAAGGCACCAGCGCTATACGAGACGAATCAAAAGCCTTCAACTTTATTTGGTTGAAGGGCAGTATTTTCAGAGGAGCGCCGACTTCTCCCAACTCTATTATATACCTCCGGGTTGCGGTCAGTGTTGTAGTATTCAAGTTTCAAGTTTCAAGTTTCAAGTTTTTTTGTTAGTTGTCATACAGAAATACTTTTGCATGAAATGCTTCTTTCTGTTTTGCTCTGTTTTGCTCCTGAGAGTGTGCTAGATAAAAATAACAAGATAGTGTAACATAGTATAATATAAGTATACCATAGAAAGTCAAGCACGCAAACAAGTGTAAACAACAAAACAAACAAAAGATTTTCAATATACATATATACAGTATATGTACAGTATATGTACAGTCTATACTTTTGTACAGTCTATACAGTCAGCTACTATACAGTACAGTGTAGAATAGTGAGGTATAGCTTAGCTTGTGGTGCCCCCTTGTGGTGGTGAGGTGCAATGAGGTGCATGGGATTGATGCCAAATATATAAATATATAATATAAAGTATGTGTGTGTTAGTGTCTAAAGTGGGTGCTACAGTGTGTTGTTTATTTAAAGTGAGTGTGTGCGTGTGTGGATGTGTGTGTTGTGGGTGTAATTGATGGTCTGTTATTGTTTATTGTTCATTGAGCATCCTGATGGCCTGGGGATAGAAGCTTCTTCTGAGTCTCTCTCTCTACTCGAGTCCTGGACGCGTCTATACTTTCCACAAGCCAGTTGTCCTTCCGCGTTGCTCTGATTGGCCACTGACCGCCCATTCCTACGCTAGTTATGAGCGTAGCGTAGAAATAATAATAATGCGAGAGCGAGCGGAGAGGGGGAGAGCGGAGAGCGAGCCTCGCACACACGCACTTTGAAATGGGTATCACAGTAGTACGCCCTACTTTATACAACGGCATGCAAATTTCTCTATTCTGATTGGCTGAAACAGTCAATTTACACGTATGTATCTGTCACAATTCCACGCTCTTGGTCCCAGGACCCGCCCACAACCGAATCACTATCACTCCGCCGTTCGACTTTGTAGAGGGAGCGGAGAGCGGAGAGGGGAGGAGAGGAGAGGGGACAATAATCTTTACAAATGGATATGTTGATAGCGTCATAACGACTAAATATAAACAGATTCTGTCACGGCGAATGTCTTAGTCTCTTACACAATGTTGGATTGTGTAATCTATGGGTCATGAGTCATTGTGGAACAAAAGAAAAATCGTGGATTGATTGATTGATTATTTGCAATTTTATTTTAATTTCTTCTTCCTTGCTCACTCTCTCACTAGGCATGGTTTATTGTTCACAAACCACTCCTGCACGTGATGTAATGCTTAAGTAGAACATGACATATTAGCATGACATCTGATTTATTAATGCCAATACTAAAGATTCACGCAATTGGCACAAGTGTAAATTATGAATTAGTCACTCAGTTTTAACATTCGCCAACTTAGCTCAACTCGTCCGTCAGCTGGCTCTGGAGCCTATGGTCAAGTTCAAATCACTCTTAGTTCAATTTTTTTTTTTTTACGTTTAATTAATTTATCCACTCTGGTTGGATGGTGCGTATGTATATGTATGTATTGTGCTGTATAATGACAATACATTTGAATCGAATCTCATTTTGAAATCGCTACCTGTTGAGTGGATCACCATGGTGCAATGCGCTCACCTCCGAAGCTGTCTGACGCGCCACTGTCGTGTCCATAGGCAGCGTAGTGATTTCAAAATGAGATTCGATTTTTATTTATTTATTTATTTAATTTATCCACTCTGGTTGATAAGATAAGATATTCCTTTATTGATCCCCTTGGGGTAATTCAGGCATCATAGCAGCATGGGGGGGTACACAGGTAGTGAAAACAAGACAAGAAGTGTAAACAAATAAGTCTATCTTCAAATTGACTATCTAACCAACTGAAATATACAGTATTCACATTATCACAGTATTCACATAAGGTGCAGTATGCATAAGGTGGTGTTGTTGTCCTTTTTGGGACACCAGAGTGGATAGATTATTTAACGTTACGAAAAGAAAAAAAAGTAAGCAAGATATTCGAACCGGGGACCATATGGTCCACAGGCAGGGCACTAACCAGTTGAGCTATACAAGCTGTCATGAATTGTTGCTGACTAATCCATCATTTACACTTTTCAAGTGCCAATTGCGGTCGTCGTCCATTATTTGGCATTAATAAATCAGATATCATGCGTGTGTGCTTTTGTGTGTGCACTCTCGCGCTGACTCGTTAAGCCTTTCCCTACGCATATTCTGGAGCATTTCTTTATCCACTCTGGCATGATGGTGTATTGTACTCGCAAATCGCTTCCTGTTGAATGAATCGGTTGAGTGCAGCGCCGACTCTCTACTTACGAGGGGGGCATACTAGCGTAGGTCAGTGGCCAATCAGAGCGCAAAATGGGAACCCGGAAACACGAACACGTTGGTAAAAGCATAGACGCGTCCTGGACTGATTTTCAGGACTCATGACTCGACTTGGACTTGAGCACTGATGACTCGGACTTGGACTTGGACTCGAACATTGACTGCATTCGTACTCGGAAGGTGCAGACGAGGACTCAGACTTAGAATAGAATACCTACCTTTTTACCCTACCCTCCAATCTCCCCCAAACCCATTCAATCTGATTTGCTGCAGCTCAAATGTATCCCCTTGCCCCACTTTGCCTTTTATGTCTTTGTCTGTGTTTTGTGTATTTTTGTATGTTTGTTTTTTGTTTTTGCTGCCATTTTGGCCAGGTCTTGCTCGAAAAAGAGATCTTT
This sequence comes from Notolepis coatsorum, assembly GCF_963971535.1. Lineage (NCBI taxonomy): Eukaryota > Metazoa > Chordata > Actinopteri > Aulopiformes > Paralepididae > Notolepis > Notolepis coatsorum. The sequence goes on along the minus strand of NW_028174323.1, from coordinate 111,228 downwards.
GATCTCAAGTGACTACCTGGTAAAATAAAGGTAAAAAAAAAAAAATAGAATAGAAATCCTTTATTAATCGCTCAACAATAAACATTTAGGTAGTCAATAGGACTAAAATAAGAATAAGAAATATAATAATATAAAAAAAAAAATAAGAATAAAGAATAAAATACTGTCCGGGATATACATTCTGGTATGTATATACATTCAAACATCTTAAATATAAACTATACAGCCAAAAATATACAGTAATAAGTGTAAACATTTTAAGTGTAAAGTGTCCAGGAAGATTTCGCCGGGCTGTACTGTCACTGTGTGCTCAGTGATGCAGAGAGGCACAGTGATGTATTATAGAGTCTAATGTTTGTTAATGGATCAATACAGTTATATTGGCACTCAGGCACGTGCACACATAGAGGCCAAGGGGTCCTTGAGCACCTGCCTTTTTGAGCCTCATCAAAAAAGTGCCCTTTTTGATTTTTTTTGATTTTTTTTTACCGTTACGCATATAGACTGCCCTTCCAACTGAAAATGTCAGGATAGAATCAAAATATTAGGTAAAGAGAGAGAGATGCCCCATATTCCATTGCAGTTTGCACTGCCTCCTCAGCGCGCCTCTCCGCGGACCTATATATTTTGTGATGATGATGATGATAGAAACCGCTGTGGCGCATACAGTTGAATGCTGGTATTACACTCATTGAGGGACATGAAGAAGTCAAGTCCGATGGGATTTGGGAATCTCAAATACAAATCGGGATTGGAATAAAAAATGCATTTATATTAAACAATACAGAATATACAGCACTTCTTGGGGTCTGTAGGGTAAGTACTTATTCCCTCCCCCCTGAACATTTATGGAGATGTATGGGCCTTTTAAGTCAGTGATAAAAGTGTCTTTCAAGGATAAGTGAGCTCCTGCACTGATTATTATAGTTCAATATTCAATATTTGATCACCAAAACCCCCCAAAAAGCATAAAAAGGGGGCCCTCCGCCCGAAAAGCGCCCTTGAAAATCGGTTAATATATACACACAAGTGTAGTGCCCTTTTCAGCCTTTGTGCACCTGCCCCTCTAAAGTACTGTGCACGTCCCTGATGGGGAATTATGTCTCTATAGAACCCACTACAATATAAATATTATATTTATTAAGGTTATTTATTTATTTATTTGCATCTCAGATATTGATTGAAGAGGTGTTTCTATATCAGTGACATGTCCCCATACACAGGGCATACGAGGGCATTCACATGCAGTCACCAGCTCTCCACCCAATCCAATGCCTAGATGGGAGATTTCCCACAACCTGTTAAGACGGCACTCTCTTACGTTAAGACAGCACTGTCTTACGCCACCATCGCCATAACACCAAAAGAGCATCAAATCACTGACCTCTAGGATCTATAGATTAGATTACATTGAAATGTATTGTCATCATACAGCATAAACACATTACAATGAAAATAAGTGGGGCATCCAACCCGAGTGCAAATGTAACAGTAAAGTGCAATAGTAATATTAATATAGTGATTAAACTGGGTATAAGATATATACATTTGTTCTACTGAGTATAATGCTAATCACATGTAATATATTTAAATGTTTCAAAAAATTTCTTATGTACCCCAGTTGCTATTGCATGGACATATTTGTGTTTTATTACACGTATATGTACATACATACCAACTATTTGCCTGTTTTATTCTCCACCCATCCATAGCAACACTATTATCACCGACATCCAAGAAGGGGGATCCCCCCTTGAACGGCCCTTCTAAGGTTTCTCTCCTCCACATCGCCTGTGGTGCTTTTTTCCTATTGCTATAGGTTTTTCCTTACCTTCACTGGGGTATGTCTGGGAGTGTTGCATTTATTACTTTACATTTATTTTGGATTTCATGGTGGGTTTTTTGTTCTTGATTTATTGGGATGTTTCTTCTTGAATAGTTTAAAGAAGACTTGTCTGGCCCATGGGGACATTAACTAATGATTTCGGGCTTTACAAATCAATTTGATTTGATTTAATATGCATTTATATGTCCAGTGATACAGGTATAAAGACACTATGACCAGGCATTCTACTACTGGCCCCTGAGCAGCTAACACTGGAGCAGTTAAAGCTGAGGTGCCTTGCTCAAGGGCACAACGAGCATGCACGTGCAGTCGTGCACACATAGAGCCCAACGGGTGCACAAGCACCTGCCCTTTTGTGCCTCATAAAAAAGCGCCCTTTTTATGCCAATTATTTTTACCATATTTTCTTTTTTACCTTCATATAGAGAGAATGATCTGCAATCTGCTTGGGTTGGGGGTGCAATTCCTAACAGGCTCAACCATATGGATAAAAGTTCCCATATTATGTGCTTTACACAAACTAAAAACAGATATTATTACATTACACAAACTAAAAACAGATATTACATTACATTACACAAACTAAAACAGATATTACATTACATTACACAAACTAAAAACAGATATTACATTACATTACACAAACTAAAAACAGATATTACATTACATTACACAAACTAAAAACCGATATTGTCTGAATTACTAGAAGAAAGAAATGCACCACCTTTGGCTGATAGTAATTTATTAATTTCGTAGGATTTCTTTTGGTCTAATAAATGTTTAAGGTTCTTAGATGGATCCCCTGCTGCCTCCTCATCTTCCTCCTCCTCCTCTTCCTCATCTTCCTCCTCCGCCTCCTCTTCCTCATCTTCCTCCTCCTCCTAATCCTCCTCCTCCTCCTCTTCCACATCTTCCTCCTCCTCTTCCTCCTCCTCCTATTCCTCCTCCTCCTCCTGCTCCTGTTCCTACTCTTCCTCATCTTCCTCCTCCTCCTGCTCCTGCTCCTCCCCCTCCTCCTCCTCCTCCTCCTCCTCCTCCTCCTCCTCCTCCTCCTCCTCCTCCTCCTCCTCCTCCTCCTCTTCACGGGGGGCAGTGCACTGGCTCATGTTAGGCAGGCCATGCATTATGCAGCAGCTTAGGCCTCTGCGCCGGATCTTCATGTCCTCGGCTACAGTCCACTTGTCGCTGCTCTGGTCGTAGCGCTCCACCTTGGAGATGGTACTGAAGTTATCATTGACGCCTCCGACCACGAAGAGCAGGTCGTCCAGCACCGCGATGCCAAAGCCGCGACGGGGGGTGAGCATGTCGGGCAGAGCGCTCCAGGAGTCAGTCAAGGGGCTGTAGGCCTCCGCGCTACGCAGGGCGTTTCTACCGTCAAACCCTCCTACCTGAGGACAGAACATATGAGAGGAATGTTTTAGTGTGTGGCTCAGGCAGGCAGACACTGTATTAATCCATTTAGGGAAATGAGGGCATCACAGAAGCATTGCAAGTCAAATGATACATATCTATAGAAATATCTAGTATAAAGCATTTGTCTCTGTGTGCACCTACCGCATAGACTTGTTCTCCATATGCAGCGACTCCCACTTCGCTACGCCTGTTGCTCATGGGGGCGATCAGAGTCCACTGGTCGGTGTCTGGGCTGTAGCACTCAGCTGTGAGCAGACGCACTCCACCACAGATGTAAACCTGTTCTAATTTAGTTTATATATTCCATTTGATTTCATTCTACTTTAATTGTCTGTTAATGTTGATGCACCAAAGGACCCAGACACATATTTTGTATGTGCAAGCTTATTTGGCAATAAAGACATTTATGATTTCTGATCTAACGTTCCTTGTGTTCATCTAGCACCCTGTGTCCCTCAGTTCCACCCACCTTGCCCTGGAGGGCTGCTGCCCCTGCGTCGGTCCTGCGCTCCAGCATGGGTGAGATCACAGTCCACTGGTCGGTTTCAGGCTTGTAGCGCTCGGCGGTGTTCAGTACCTCTTCTGTACTTCTGCCTTGCCCTCCCATGGCGTAGATACAGCCGCCCAACACGACCACGCTGAGCCCACTGCGGCGTAAGTGCATGGGAGCCGCCTGCAGCCAGCTGCGAGTGGCGGGGTTGAACCTGCGCACACTTCTGAGATGCTGTGCGGCGTAGTCCATGCCGCCGACGCAGTAGACCAGACCGTGGAGATAAGCGGTGCCGTGGTAGGCCCGGGGACTCTCCCCCTCAACGCTCACGTCCATCCATCCACCGGCTCGGATATCGTAAGCCTCCATGGTGGGGCTGCTGCCACCCCAGCCTCCGATGGCCAATAGGACCTCCTGGGGCAGGCGTGGACGCATCAGGGGGTTTGGGAGCCTGTCGGAGCCAGGGGGGTTCAGGACGCTGAGGATGAGGGGCCTGCAGTCGTGGCTGTCCCTCACCACAGGGTTGTTCTGGACGTTGTTCCTGAAGTAGTCAGGCCTCATCAAGCCCATGCGAACCTGGGAAGAGACAAGCAGACAGCGGGTACAACTTAGACATCGGTTGTAGACGGTTTCTGTTGCTAGGGAACAGTTTGGACCCAAATGTTTGAGAACCACTGTACTAGGGAACCTAGTGTTGTTTTAATGTAATGCACAGTAATACAATTAGTTTATTAATTTTTTTATAAATGTTTTTCTTTTCTTTTCTTTTCATACATAAAACAGAACATAACAGTACAATAATAATAATAATAATAATAATAATAATAATAATAATAATAATAATAATAATAATAATAATAATAATAATAATAATAATAATAATAATAATAATAATAATAATAATAATAATAATAATAATAATAATAATAATAATAATAATAATAATAATAATAATAATAATAATAATAATAATAATAATAATAATAATAATAATAATAATAATAATAACAATGACAACAGCGACGACAACAATAATAACAGTAACATGAATCATAAGGACCTTGACAAGAGACAGACAAACAAGAAAAAGTAAAATAATAAAAATAAAATTTTAAATAAATGTGGCTCAGGCACTAGCAACCATGTTTGTGTATCCGTAATACAATTAGTTACCTTGGGCAGCAGCAAAGGGATGTGTGTTTTACGCTCCTCACGGGAGTGGTCGATCCAACGGAGGACGGCCTCGAACACCGTCTCCTCGCTCTTCACGTTCAGTTCATCCCTCTCGATGATGTCCACCAGTTGCTGCGGGGACAGCTCCACAAACTCCTGTGAGACGCGCAGCATCTCCTCAAAGTGGCACACGATGAAGAGATGGGCCTTGCGCCTCAGGTCAGGGCAGTTGTAGATGTCCGCGAACCTCCAGATGCCGACACAGTTTTCCAGAGACAGCTGGCCTTCTAGGAAGTCAGAGCACGCTCCTACTATGCCAGTGACGCGAAGCTGGTCTGCAGCCACCAGAAGCTCTTCCACGTTCTCTGCTGTCACCAGCACAAAGCGTGTGTAGGAGTACTCTACGATGAGCTGCATCATACCCGGGGACACCCCAGGGATACTGTAGACTGGTTTCTCTGAGTCGCTCCAGCGAGTGAAGAGGGCTCTGTGGGACGCAGAGTATAGAGATATCTGATGAGTAAACAGTAAGCAACATTCTGTCCTGTGTGCCTGTTACTGTTCCGCAACTGTAGCTACTTCCGGGGTAGGCCCTGATTGGCCCCGACAGGCACGTGACAGGCGCGGCCACGCCCCCGCGGTAGCCTCAGGACGCGCAACTTTCTCTGCCGCGCGGCACGCTCCGCGGCAGCATTATGTAGTAATACGCTTTTTTTCACTATCCAGAAATAGCTCAATTGGCAATGCTGCATTGGTGTGGATCCTGCCGTCCGTTGCTGGCGAGTTCGATTCCCGTCAATTTATTATTATTTTTTTTTAACGTGCATTCGTTCGCCGTTAAGTTTAGGCATGTTAACTTTAAGCATTGTTTCGGAGTTGGTTAAGGTTAGGCATTGTTTCGGAGTTGGTTATGGTTAGAAAGGTTATGTTTAGGCGCTGTTAAGGAGCTGGTTAAGGTTAGAGTTTGTCTTAGAGAATGGCAATATTCTTTCGGAGTTGGTTATGCCTTATGGTTAAGGTTAGGCATGGTTAAGGTTAAGGTTAAGGTTAGGCATAGTTTCGGAGTTGCTTAAGGTTAAAGGGTTAGGTTTAGGCGCTGTTAAGGAGCTGGTTAAGGTTAGAGTTTGTCTTAGAGAATGGCAATATTCTTTCGGAGTTGGTTATGCCTTATGGTTAAGGTTAGGCATGGTTAAGGTTAAGGTTAAAGTTAGGCATAGTTTCGGAGTTGCTTAAGGTTAAAGGGTTAAGTTTAGGCGCTGTTAAAGAGCTGGTTAAGGTTAGAGTTTGTCTTAGAGAATGGCAATAGACAGCCTATTTCCGCGCGACAGCTCTCAGCAGCCTCGTTGCGCGTCCTGAGGCTGCCGCGGGGGCGTGGTCGCGCCTGTCACGTGCCTGTCGGGGCCAATCAGGCCTACCCCTGGAAGTAGCTACAGTTGCGGAACAGTAACAGGTGTCCTGTGTAGTCATATATTTTCACTGTAGAAGTATAGGGTCTTAGCACAGTAGAAGTATAGTATCTTTTTACAGTAGAAGTACAGTATAGTATCTGTTTACAGTAGAAGTACAGTATAGTATATGTTTACAGTAGAAGTACAGTATATTATCTGTTTACAGTAGAAGTGCAGTATAGTATATTTGTACAGTATAAGTACAATATAGTATCTGTTTACAGTAGAAGTGCAGTATAGTATATTTTACACTAGAAGTACAGTATAGTATCTGTTTACAGTAGAAGTACAGTATATTATCTGTTTACAGTAGAAGTACAGTATAGTATATGTTTACAGTATAAGTACAGTATAGTATCTGTTTACAGTAGAAGTACAGTACAGTATCTGTTTACAGTAGAAGTACAGTATAGTATCTGTTTACAGTAGAAGTACAGTATAATATATGTTTACAGTAGAAGTACAATATAGTATCTGTTTACAGTAGAAGTGCAGTATAGTATATTTTACACTAGAAGTACAGTATAGTATCTGTTTACAGTAGAAGTACAGTATATTATCTGTTTACAGTAGAAGTACAGTATAATATCTGTTTACAGTAGAAGTACAGTATATTATCTGTTTACAGTAGAAGTACAGTATATTATCTGTTTACAGTAGAAGTACAGTATAGTATCTGTTTACAGTAGAAGTGCAGTATAGTATATTTGTACAGTAGAAGTACAGTATAGTATCTGTTTACAGTAGAAGTGCAGTATATTATATTTTACAGTCGAAGTACAGTATAGTATAGTTTTACAGTAGATGTACAGTATAGTATCTGTTTACAGTAAAAGTACAGTATAGTATCTGTTTACAGTATAAGTACTGTATAGTATCTGTTTACAGTAAAAGTACAGTATGGTATCTGTTTACTAACCAAGCTAACCTGAACCAAGCTAACCTAAACCAAGCTAAGCTGAAGCAAGCTAACCTGAACCAAGCTAAACGTACCTGAAATAGTCGCTACAGTCACACAGGAGGGCCTTGTGGGCATTCAACTCAGTGCTGTTGACTTTAATAACCACATCACAGAACCTTCCCTCCAGACGCAGCTCATTAACACTTTGGTTGCCATGGGTTAAATTCATGATATACCATAGGTTGCCGGCTCTATTTGTCTATGGAGAAGTACCCCTTCTTTGCATGGCTATAACTTTTTAAATTCTATTGCTACATTGCCATTATTAGGGCCCATTCAAAGTCCTATATGTATTGTTCATTGTGTAGCAACGTTAAACTTTTTCATTCACATATTCATAGTAAAGTATGGTCTAATGTATAAGTATGTTTTCATCTCTTTCTGCAGCTTTCTCCAGAACGTGATCTATAGCCCCAAATGCATTATATTGATGATGCAATACAGTTTTATGGCAATCAGCGTGATATAAAAAATTCCAACTAGACGTACTTCTAGAAGTTACTACACATCATCTGATGTTGACCGGATGGGCTAGGGGGCGTTTATAATTCCGTGGGCAGCGTTATACCAATCATCTAATGTGGGTCAAATGTTGATCATAGCAGTTAGTATCGAAGACGGTAATTGTAAACGCTAAAACTCACCCCAGTCTCCGCGCGCCGTTGGGCGATCATCGTAGAGTAGAAATTTTATCATTATGGGATGTAGATTTACCCGGTCCATTTCCAGCTTGTATAATGGTATATATACGTCCAAATCATGTTGTTTATCGAGTTATTGGCAATCGATCGCTATGTAGTGTGTCGAGATCGAGTCCCGGAACCTATAGCGAGTGCCCGGAAGTAATACGGCCGACCAGCACAATCTCCATAGCACTTCCTGTTAAGCGATTGCGCCGATCGGCCACCAGATGGCGCTCCTGAACCGCCAGAGAGCTCAGTGGGTCCTCCTGGTGGATCTCAGGCCAGCGGAGGGGAAATATGAATCCGATCGCAGATTTTTGAAATATTGATATAAGGAGGACGCTTGAGCATGGCCGGGAATGACGCTTTTAAGCGTTTTCCGGCAGTCAAAGTGTTAAGGATTGTACAGGACATTGTTTCCTTTTCCATGTGGGGATTTTAAATTGTATCTACAGAATATATTCAAGGTTACAGACAAATAGCCAGAAACAACAAGTGAGATATTCACTTGTCTTTTGAGATCTGAGATATTCTGAGAGAATTGTTGAATATATACTGTACACAAATGTTCTAGAATGTTTGATTATGACATCATACTGTGACATCACAAATGTTCTAGAATGTTCTATTATGACATCATACGGTGCCATCACGAATGTTCTAGAATGTTTGATTATGACATCATACTGTGACATCACAAATGTTCTAGAATGTTCTATTATGACATCATACTGTGACATCCAGTGATGGGAAGAGTGGAAGATTGGAAGAGTAATCCGTTAGATTTCTCGTTACTGAAAAAACTAACGCCGTTATTCATAACGCCGTTCGTTTTTTCAGTAACGAGTAATCTAACGGATTACTCTTCCAATCTTAATAACGCTGTTACCGTTAAAAAATGCGGTGCATTACTATGATTGAAGCTGTTTCTTTCATCAGACAGATCTCTGCGCTGAGAAGCAATACTTTTTTTCCTTGGTTAGTGGGCAGTGCGCGATTGGCTGAGGTTGAGTAAAATGTCATGGTAAGCCAATCAGAGGTAGAGGTGGGCGGGTGTTCGAAAGAATCCAGAGTCTGACACACAGCGACAACACAAGCGACTCAGTCAACGACAGACCGCGGTTCCGTGTACGTTTTGATAGTTTGTTTGGCGAGCCCAAATAATCCAAAACGAATCCAACGAACAACACAAGCGAGCAGTCGATGACAGACTGCGGGTCCATGAGCGTTTTTTGTTCACTCTTGTGTTAGTAGAAGTACAGTATAGTATCCGTTTACAGTAGAAGTACAGTATATTATCTGTTTACAGTAAAAGACAGTATAGTATATTTTTACAGTAGCAGTACAGTATAATATCTGGTTACAGTAAAAGTACAGTATGGTATCTGTTTACTAACTAAGCTAACCTGAACCAAGCTAAGCTGAACCAAGCTAACCTGAACCAAGCTAACCTGAACCAAGCTAAACTTACCTGAAATAGTCGCTGCAGTCACACAGGAGTGCCTTGTGGGCATTCAACTCAGTGCTGTTGACTTTAATAACCACATCACAGAACCTTCCCTCCAGACGCAGCTCATTAAGGATTGTACAGGACATTGTTTCCTTTTCCATGTGGGGATTTTAAATTGTATCTACAGAATATATTCAAGCTTACAGACAAATAGCCGGAAACAACAAGTGAGATCTTCACTTGTCTTCTGAGATCTGAGATATTCTTCTTCTTCTTCTTCTTATTTGAATTTCCGGCAGTGTAGACGCATCGTGGCGTATTACTGCCCTCCACAATTCTTGCTTCGCCCACACTTGAGAAAGTTTACACTCCTCTTCCTCTTCTTCTCATCTTCAAAACACATTTCTATCGTCTCTGTCTCCTTCTTCTCTGCTCCTCTTGTCATACAATCACTCTCTTGGAGGGCCCCCCCAAGAGGGGGAACCCTCCATCTCCTATCTGATCATCTGAGATATTCTTCTTCTTCTTCTTCTTTTGAATTTCCGGCAGAGTAGACGCATCGTGGCGTATTACTGCCCTCCACACTTCTTTTGATGATCTCTTCTTCTTCTTCTTCTTCTTCTTCTTTCTTGGCGTATTTCTTCCCTCCTCATTTCTTATACTACACTAGTGGTGTTCCATCTTTAGGCCTCTTCAACTCACACTTTCTCCTTCTTCTCTGCTCCTCTTGCCTGTCCAATGAGATATTCTTCTTCTTCTTCTTCTTATTTGAATTTCCGGCAGAGTAGACGCATCGAGGCGTATTACTGCCCTCCGCAATTCTTTTTATGGGCTCTTCTTCTTCTCCTTCTTCTCCTTCTTCACCTTCTTTTTCTTCTTCTACTGGACCCCGTCATCACCTACATTGTCCATTGGAGTGCAGCTACTGCTGCTACTTCCTGTCTGAGCCCCCCTCCGCGGGACCCACCTTGCCCCCTGCTATCTTATCCTGGGCTGCTTTGTCCCTCGCAGCCTTGTCCCTCGCAGCCCCCTCAGCCAATTCGCTATACACCACCTCCCAGTCCAGACCTTCCAATCCCAGATGTTGAACCGCTATCCTAACAATCATCTTCACCATCGCTGTTTTACCCTTAGCCTCTGCCATACCAGTAACTACCCCTGCCACGAAGGCCACAATACCTAATTTCTCCTCCCTTCCCCTCTCTACCTGCTCTACCCTCACTGCCAAATGCCCTCCTTCAACCCCCTGCACCCTTTCTTGGCTACCCTGTCCTGCCCTGCTAACCGCCCCAGCATACGTCAACTTACCCTCCCTTCTCTCTCTCCGATCCGCGACCTCCTTCATCATCACCTCGCACCCCCTAAACGCTACACTATGCTCCCCACCACAACTACAGCACTTCGGCTTCACTCCCTCTCCACACTTCCCATATTCATGTTCCCCGCCACACCTAGCGCACCTCAGCCCCTTCCTACACGTGGTAGCTATATGGCCAAACTCCTGGCACCTATAGCACCTAAGAGGATCATGAACAAATTCCCTAACCCTATACATCCTACGCCCTACAAACACCTCCCTAGGAACAACCCCCTCAAATGTAATCACTACCGTCCCCGTCACTGCCCTCTCTGCTCCCCTCTTCATCCTTTCTGCACTCTTAACTATGCCATTACGCCCGTTCTCCATTAGCTCTCCCACCAGCTGCTCTACTGTAACCTCGACCGGTACCCCAGCTATCACCCCCTTACATCCCCCCCCCCCTCTTCTCCCCTACCCTCGCCACCTTACTTATACCCACCCCCCCAATGCCCCGCATCTTCCTAGCCACCTCCACCTGCCCCTCACTACCACACCCTACGGCCAGATTCCCATCCCACAAAACTCTCACGTACTTTACCTCCCCTAATTGCTCGGCAATGAGTTTGGGCCACTCGAGCCTACCTACTTTCCTCTCACCCCTCTCCCCCTCAAGCCTGACCACTATATGGATCACTTCCGCTTTTGCCACATCTTTTCCAGCACCCTCGTCTCCCGGCCCACTTGAGCTATCGTCCCCCACTTTCTTCCTCTTCCCCCCTTCTCCCCCCCTCTCCTCCCCCCTACTCTCACCCGACCCCTCACCCTTGCCCTGGCTATCCCCATCGCTGTCGTTCCTCCCCATCTGTTTCTTCCTCTTCTTCCCCGCCGTTTCCCACACCTCTTTCTCAATCTCTTCTTTCTCACTCTCCTCCCCACTATACTCCATTCTGTCACCACCCGACTCCTTCCCTTTGCCATCCTTACCCCTTTCGCTATCTTCCTCGCCCTTCTCACACCATTTACTTCCATCACGATCCTCCCAATACCCTGGGTAGCCGCTCACAGGCCGGGGCCACCAATCGCAAGGCCTTCGCTGTTCCTGATCTCTCCCAGCCACTTCTTCCGCATCCCACCACCGACTACTGCTCCCACGCATGTCTTCGCTGCACAGTTCCGACGGACGCAGACGCCGCCACTCGGCGCATCTCTCTCAATCCATCCTCCCACATGAACAGGCCGCACTTCTGTCTTCCTCTCCAAACAACAGCCTCCCCCCACGAACATACGGCATGGCCTGCTTCTTTCCACAGCTAAACGGTCGGCAAGGCACCTTGGTCTAGAAATGCAGGTTTCAGTCTATGTTGTTTAGTCTATCTGTTCAGATATTCTTCTTCTTCTTCTTCTTATTTGAATTTCCGGCAGAGTAGACGCATCGTGGCGTATTACTGCCCTCCGCAATTCTTTTTATGGGCTCTTCTTCTTCTCCTTCTCCTTCTTCACCTTCTTTTTCTTCTTCTACTGGACCCCGTCATCAACTACATTGTCCATTGGAGTGCAGCTACTGCTGCTACTTCCTGCCTGAGCCCCCCTCCGCGGGACCCTCCTTGCCCCCTGCTATCTTATCCTGGGCTGCTTTGTCCCTCGCAGCCTTGTCCCTCGCAGCCCCCTCAGCCAATTCTTTACACACCTCCTTCCAGTCCAGACCTTCCAATCCCAGATGTTGAACCGCTATCCTAACAATCATCTTCACCATCTCTGTTCTACCCGTAACCTCTGCCATACCAGTAACTACCCCTGCCACGAACGCCACAATACCTAATTTCTCCTCCCTTCCCCTCTCTCTTTCCACCTGCTCTACCCTCACTGCCAAATGCCCTCCTTCAACCCCCTGCACCCTTTCTTGGCTACCCTGTCCTGCCCTGCTAACCGCCCCAGCATACGTCAACTTACCCTCCCTTCTCTCTCTCCGATCCGCGACCTCCTTCATCATCACCTCGCACCCCCGAAACGCTACACTATGCTCCCCACCACAACTACAGCACTTCGGCTTCACTCCCTCTCCACATTTCCCATATTCATGTTCCCCGCCACACCTAGCGCACCTCATCCCCTTCATACACGTGGTAGCTATATGGCCAAACCCCTGGCACCTATAGCACCTAAGAGGATTATGAACAAATTCCCTAACCCTATACATCCTACGCCCTACTAACACCTCCCTAGGAACAACCCCACCCTCAAACGTAATCACTACCGTCCCCGTCACTGCCCTCTCCGCTCCCCTCTTCATCCTTGCTGCACTCTTAACTATGCCATTACGCCCGTCCTCCTTTAGCTCTTCCACCAGCTGCTCTACTGTAACCTCGACCGGTACCCCAACTATCACCCCCTTACATCCCCCCCCCCTCTTCTCCCCTACTCTCGCCACCTTACTTATACCCACCCCCCCAATGCTCTGCATCTTCCTAGCCACCTCCACCTGCCCCTCACTACCACACCCTACGGCCAGATTCCCATCCCACAAAACGTTCACGTACTTTACCTCTCCTAATCGCTCGGCAATGAGTTTGGGCCACTCGAGCCTACCTACTTTCCTCTCATCCCTCTCCCCCTCAAGCCTGACCACTATATGGATCACTTCCGCTTTTGCCACATCTTTTCCTGCACCCTCGTCTCCCGGCCCACTTGAGCTATCGTCCCCCCCTTTCTTCCTCTTCCCCCCTTCTCCCCCCCTCTCCTCCCCCCTACTCTCACTATCCCCATCGCTGTCGTTCCTCTCCGTCCGCTTCTTCCTCTTCTTCCTCACCTTTTCCCACCCCTCCTCCTCCCTCTCTTCTTTCTCCCTCTCCTCCCCACTGTACTCCGACTGATCGCGAATATCGGTCGTTAGCTCCATTTGCCGTTCTTCCTCTTCCTTCTTCTTCTTCTTTACACCATCCGACTCCTTCCCTTTGTCTTCCACCATCTCCGAGACCTCCTTCTCACTTCCCTCTCCGTAGTCTTCCACCATCTCCGAGACCTCCTTCTCACTTCCCTCTCCACACGTCACACCCCGAGGGGACACTGGGCTCGCACCCGGTGACTCGCGTCCCTCCTGACGCAAGCCCTCATTCCACTCGCTCCCATCTCGATTCACCCAAAACCCTGGACATTCTTGCACCGGCCGGGGCCATTCACGAGGAATCCAGTCTCCCCGCTCTCCATAAGCTGCATGGCTCTCGCCTTCCACCACCGCTCACTCCCCCTCAGCTTCTTAGGCATCTTTCCACATCAAAACCTTTCCACAGCAACCTGTTCAAATATTCTGAGAGAATTGTTGAATATATACTGTACACAAATGTTCTAGAATGTTTGATTATGACATCATACTGTGACATCACAAATGTTCTAGAATGGTCTATTATGTCATCATACGGTGCCATCACGAATGTTCTAGAATGTTTGATTATGACATCATACTGTGCCATCACAAATGTTCTAGAATGTTCTATTATGACATCAGGAGCCGCCTCAGGGGGTGTGCGAGCAGTGCGGTCGCACAGGGCCTTGCGGGAAGGGGGGCCTCGCACAAAAAAAAAATAATATATATATATTTTTTTATTTATTATTATTATAATAATTTTTTTGTTGCAAGGCCCCCCTTCCCGCGAGGCCCTTTTTCATCACAGACCTAAAATCTAGTTTTGCTTATATGCTTATATATTTTCACATTAGAACATGTTCCTGGCTCTGAGGCTCTGCAGGCAGCAGAATTGGTTTCAATGAGGGGAGGGGTAAGGTAGCGTCTGTTGAGTTCAT
>NW_028174323.1:85585-96466 GCF_963971535.1 Notolepis coatsorum | reverse complement strand
ATTCAAAGTCATTCTCATGGCAACCATATCTCCCCTGGCCATGTTTCTGTGAAATGTGTCTTGTTGCACACAGAATTTAGCCAATAAGGTTGTGTGTGTGTGTGTGTGTGTGTGTGTGTGTGTGTGTGTGTGTGTGTGTGTGTGTGTGTGTGTGTGTGTGTGTGTGTGTGTGTGTGTGTGTGTGTGTGTGTGTGTGTGTGTGTGTGTGTGTGTGTGTGTGTGTGTGTGTGTGTGTGTGAGCGTGCGTGCGTGCGTGCGTGCGTGCTTGCGTGCGTGCGTCTGAACGGTTGTCTGTACCGTGCCTCTCAAGATAATTGCTTCCAAAAATACGGTATGTATATATTTCACATAATTGACACAACTTGGCATACACTGAGAGAATAATAGACAAAAGAAAGATATATTAAGACTAGACTTGCGTTTACAGTACATGCATTTCAATAAGGTACTGTGTGTGTGGGGGGGGATGCATGGACTGTGCGTATTCATTATGGTGGCAGCCTGGCAGGCAGAGGAGACGGCACAGTACTTATAAAGTAGCCTACACTCAGTGGTAGAATGCGTGTATATTCTAGGCATACAGCCTGTGCCACAGAGATGGAATTATGGCTGATTGGGCTTCTATCCCCAGGCCATCAGGATGCTCAATGAACAATGGACAATAACAGACCATCAAATACACCCACAACACACACATCAACACGCACCCACTTACTTTAAATAAACAACACACTGTAGCACCCACTTTACCCACTTTAGACACTAACACACTTTATATTTATTGGCATCAATCTCATGCACCTCATTGCACCTCACCACCACAAGGTGGCACCACAAGCTAGCTATCCTCACCATGTTTACACTGTACTGTAGCTGCATTGTATAGACTGTACATGTACTGTATATATGTATATTTGAACATTTTTGTTTTGTTTACACTTGTTTACGTACTTGACTTTCTATTTTATACTTATATAATACGATCTTGTTATTTTATCTGGCACACTCTCAGTGCTAGATAAGCAAAACAGAAAAGAAGCATTTCATGCAAAAGTATTCTGTATTTCTGTATGACAACTAATAAAGAAACTTGAACTTGAACTTGATTGGTCACGTAAGACGGCTGGTTCCGGTTCCATCCTCCCACCAACCCTGGACACCGTGAGCTGAAAGGCCTCCAACAAGTCGACCACAGGACTGTAGGGAGATCCGTTTCTGTTCTCACACGCCCGTCCGTCTCCCTTCGCCGCCGCCTGCCGCCTCTCCGTCTCCTCAGCGTCCGGAGGACGTTCGACCCACGCCTGAGACGTGGTAGGACACGCGTTTGCCGCCCGGGGTGGTCAACGGCGGTGGTAAGAATACCACTTCAAATAGAATGGACGTGATGTGACAGCGATGTGACCACGGGGACCTAATAAGTGTTTTTTTAGCACAACTAATTCAATTATATTGACAGGGATGATTACACAACATACATAATCTGTGCGAGACAGCAGGACGATTCATTGGTCCTTCCTTCCCCATACTGACTGTAGATTAAGCCAAAACCGACAGTATTAGAGGTTGTATTGCCATATGTTATATTTTATGTATTTGTTTGGATTTATGTATTTATGTTGATTTCTGCCTGTATACATTGTGCCTGCCAGCCTGCCAAATTGGGTGTGTGGCATCAGTTCCCGTTGCTCACCAGTAGGTGACATACTTAGCTACTTAACGGGTAACGGGACTGATGACAGCAGGTGTGTTTGGTTACCGGCAGAGCCTAACAGTCTTTGACCGTCACGTCGACACGGCACGTGGTTTGGTTATCGTCTTGTTTGTAGTGTATAGTGTTTGTTTGTTCATTTGAAGGTACCTTTGGCGTTTACTTCATATCACATGCAAATTGTGCATGCAGTAATTATGTGGTAAATAAACCCATTTGGGGTGTTATTGGAACGGACCTTGTGGACATTCAACCCTTTCACCAGACGAGTATCCAGCACGAGCCACAGACGTGTCAACGTATGTTTTAGCCGGTTTTTCAGCCTCCTCGGGGCTTTATAGATTTATTGTTTTGTTTAGTCAAGTTAGGCCCTTACACTGACGATTAATTGGTCCTTCCTTCCCCATGCTGACGACAGGTGCTACAGGTCAAATCTCCATTCTGTTCACATTTTCCCATTGACTTTGTGCCGCATCTAAATGTTGCTTTCTCCTAATACAAGGCTAATACAAGACAGTGGTGCTAATACAAGACAGTAAGGCTAATACAAGACAGTAAGGCTAATACAAGACAGTGAGGTTAATACAAGACAGTGATGCTAATACAAGACAGTGAGGTTAATACAAGACAGTGAGGTTAATACAAGACAGTGAGGTTAATACAAGACAGTGAGGTTAATACAAGACAGTAAGGCTAATACAAGACAGTGAAGCTAATACAAGACAGTGAAGCTAATACAAGACAGTGAGGCTAATACAAGACAGTGAGGTTAATACAAGACAGTAAGGCTAATACAAGACAGTGATGCTAATACAAGACAGTGAGGTTAATACAAGACAGTAAGGCTAATACAAGACAGTACGGCTAATACAATACAGTGATGTTAATACAAGACAGTGATGTTAATACAAGACAGTGATGTTAATACAAGACAGTGAAGATAATACAAGACAGTGAAGCTAATACAAGACAGTGATGCTAATACAAGACAGTAAGGCTAATACAAGACAGTGATGCTATTACAAGACAGTAAGGCTAATACAAGACACTGATGCTGATTGATTGATTGATTGATTGAAAACGTTATTAACAGATTGCAGAATGGGTACAATACAGTACGGCTCAATACACACAATTGTTAAGGGGATGCAGACCAGAGAAAGACTTTCGTCTTGTTTACATCAGGGTCCCCCATTTTCAATTCATCAGGACATATATGACATACATGACATACAGATAGACAGTACTGCTACATCTATACATTTATGACATACCAGAGTTGCAAATACAGTACTGTTTGTGATACAAAAAGAGTCAAGAAAAGGGAGTATATACATTTGACGTAGAAACTGTACATTGGAGGAGGTTGGGGGGGGGGGTGTGTGGGGAGGGTTGGGTACATTGGGATATTGACAACCATACTGGGTCATTTACATTGGAGGTGGGGGGGGGGGGACACACACTGTACAAACAAGCAAAATTGTACATTGGAATATTGACAAAATCATACTAGGTAAATTACTGTTCATTGGAGGGGGTTGGGTTAGGACATTTACAGGGGCCAGTTTCGAATTGCAGTCTCCCGTAGGTGTCCCTTGAGAGTGGTTTTGAAAGTGGGTAGTGATTCACATTCCTTTACAGCTTTGGGTAGGGCGTTCCACATTGATGTGGCATAATTGAACTCTCCACACACAAGCACACATGAGCACACGCACAACACACTCACTGTACATGCTCACACACTAGCAGCCACTTTAACATGAGCAGGCACACACTCATGCTGCACACGCCCACACTTATGGCCACTAAGGAAGGGTCACTTTAAAAATAGTATAGTATAACCGGAGATTGTATAAATTAGCATGTACAGAAAGACACTACCAAAGGACCTAGTATGTCCTCCATGCTCTGTAAATAACTTATGTACATATACCGATATGCCCTAACATGTTACTTGTTTATTGCACAATGGTACTTGTTTATTGCACAATGTTGATTCTATTATATGTTATTTGCACAAATAAATCTCTTGACTTGACTTGACTTGATTGTGAAATGTGTTTAGTCCCTTGTTTGAGCCGAATCTGGGTTTAACATGATTTGTGGAGCTCCCTCTGGTGTTGTGATCGTGGTATTCACTGACCTTTGGGAAGTATTTTGACATGTACATGGGTACCTTGGTTGTGTAGTGTATCTTGTAGACCAGGCCCATTGCAAGTTGCTGTACTCTGTCGTCTACTTTAAGCCATCCTAGGTTGTCAAAGTGGGCAGGGGTGAGGTGGGTTCTGGGGGTAAGGTCAAGTAGTAGTCTGACCAGTTTGTTTTGTGATGTTTGTAATTTTGTTTTAAGCGCCTTTGAGGTGCACGCATAGTCGTAGTACCCTTGAATGAGTGCTCCTGCCAGAGTCTTCAGGGTATTCTTGTTTACCAGAGAGGAGATCCGGTACAAGAATCTAGTTCGTTGGTTGACTTTTTTTATTACATTGGATGCCATTTTGTCACAGGAAAGATTTGCCTCTAGGATGGAACCCAGGTAGGTAATTTCGTCTTTCCTTGTGACAATATTGTCACCCACTGCAACTGAGAAGCCGTCGGTCTTGCTGAGTTTGTTATTTGAACCGAAGATAATGGACTCTGTTTTGCCCATGTGTAATGATAGTTTGTTATCATTGAGCCATATGCAGATTTTGCGGAAATGGACAAAGGAATGTACTTGTTGAGTGTTGTGCTAACGTCGACGAGCTCAGCTGAGCTAACACTTGGCTAACAAGCTATATGGCGGATTACACGTGTTTATCAAGCTCTCCTGCCCTGGACGTTTCAACTAAACAGTGAGTCTCTCTCTCTCTCTCTCTAACGTTAGTAGTACTAGGCTGGTGCGGGCTAACTGGCTATCGTTCTGGCAGCTAACGTTAGTAGTACTAGGCTGGTGCGGGCTAACTGGCTATCGTTCTGGCAGCTAACGTTAGTAGTACTAGACTGGTGCGGGCTAACTGGCTATCGTTCTGGGAGCTAACGTTAGTAGTACTACTAGGCTGGTGCGGGCTAACTGGCTATCGTTCTGGGAGCTAACGTTAGTAGTACTACTAGGCTGGTGCGGGCTAACTGGCTATCGTTCTGGGAGCTAACGTTAGTAGTACTACTAGGCTGGTGCGGGCTAACTGGCTATCGTTCTGGGAGCTAACGTTAGTAGTACTACTAGGCTGGTGCGGGCTAACTGGCTATCGTTCTGGGAGCTAACGTTAGTAGTACTACTAGGCTGGTGCGGGCTAACTGGCTATCGTTCTGGCAGCTAACGTTAGTAGTACTAGACTGGTGCGGGCTAACTGGCTATCGTTCTGGGAGCTAACGTTAGTAGTACTAGGCTATCGTTCCGTGATTTGTTTACTTGGTAACACGGGTTGCTAAGGAATTTAGGTTCGAGGTTGAAGAAATCTCTCTCTCTCTCTCTCTCTCTCTCTCTCTCTCTCTGCTTAACGTTAACGTTTGTAAATAGTTTTTTTAGGAGCAGTACTACTGCTGGCCATTCATGAAGCGAGACATTGCTGATTGTTTATTTATCGATGGCTCATTGATTTAACTACTGCAGCTCTCTCGGATTGAAAATACGTGGATTATGGCTTGTTCAATATCGTCTATGTTTGAATGAATGAGAACTTTATTAACAGATTGCAGAATGGGTACAATACAGTACGGCTCAATACACACAATTGTTAAGGGGATGCAGACCAGAGAAAGACGTTTGTCTTGTTTACATCAGGGTCCCAGATTTTCGATTCATATCGATAGTTTAATAGCTAGCCTTGGCTCGTTTAACAATATGCAAAATATGTGTACAGCCCTGTACTCATACTGAAGTTATTCTTGGTATATAATAGGTCTGATTGTGTAACGAATCGATTCCACGTCGCGCTGTGTGTGAGAGAGAGAAGGAGAGAGGGAGAGATCTGCCTGTGTTTGTAGACGGGCGAGTTTTGTTTCTAACTTTTCTATTTATATATTGTGTTTCAAGTTGTGAATTAGAGTCTAGACTATACTTTATTTGACTGGTTGTGTGTTGTTGTAGTAACAGCTGAGCGACTCGTTCATAAGAGCCGATTCATTGCCGTGAGCGTGAGTCGAATCGCTCACGTCTTGCCATGAGTGTTGCGTGGTACTGTACTGTACATGTTTGCATTTTGCAAAATGTTTGGTATAGCGCCCCTAGTGGCGAAGTACCCACCGGCCGCCACTGCCACAGCTCACTGTGAGGGGGGGGGGGATAGGGTACCGTTTACCTCCACCATCTGTTCCCTCCCCTCAAGGTAGGATTGCATCCAGCTCACTGATAGACTATCAAAACCAATTGCTTTTAGCTTGTCAATCAGAATGGAGTGATTGACAGTGTCGAAGGCCTTTTGTAGGTCCAGCATGACCATGCCGCAGTATTTGCCCGCGTCCACCTCTTGTTTGATGTGGTCGTTCAAATAGAGGAGGCATGGTCAGTGGAGTGGGATGTTCTGAAGCCAGATTGGAATTCGTAGATTCGATTTTTTTCCGCTAGGTACTTTTTGGCCTGTTCGTAGAATTCTTTTTCCATGACTTTCGAGATGGAGGTTAGAATAGAAACAGGGCGGTAGTTGCCTGGGTCTAATTTGCTGCCCTTTTTGTGCAGAGGGGTCACCCTCGCAATTTTGAAGTCCTTGGGGACGTGTCCCTGTTTTATGGAGAGGTTTATTATGTGTGTGATGACTGGGGTGATGGCGGCTGCTGAGTCTCTGAGGAATTTGGAGGGAATGTTGTCATGGCCAGTGGCCTTGTTAGGTTGGAGGGCGCTTAGTTTTTGAGTACCTCATCTGTTGTTACCTTTTCCAGCTTGAAGTCGTCCTTGCGGACCCCTAGGTTTTTGTAGTATGCTACTATGTGTTCTACCCCATAAAGCCCTGAGTGGGAGGGTAGTTTGTTTACCAGTGTTGTGGCTATGTTTGTGAAGAATTTTTTTAAGTAATTGGCTACATCCAGCTTGTCTGTGATGAGCGTGTTGTCCGTTTTTATGTTTATGTTTGAGAATCTGGTTTTAAGTTTTTTACTGCATTTACTGTAATTTCCAAAGTTCACGTGGTTTGTTTTTGTTTTCCTCAGTTTTGTCATTGATGAAATTCTTTTTTGCAGTTTTGATCATGGAGTTTACATCGTTTCTTTCTAGTTTGAGTTCAGTCACGTGGGCTTGGAGTTCACTGCTCGTGCTTTTGGTAAGCTTTGACTGACTTTTACGAAACTCAGAGCATTTTTTGTCTCTGGTTTTCATAGCGGCCAGTATTTCGGAGTGCATCCACGGCTCAGCGCGATTTTTTACCCTGGTGGTTCTTAGGGGGGCCATGTCATTTAGTAATGTTGAAAATGTGGTTTTGAAACCAAGCCATGTTTCTTCAACCAGTGTACAATTGAGTTCATCTGACCAGTCCAGACTCTCCAGTTCAAGGTTAAAGGCCTCACTAGAGTAGGTTTTGAGGTCTCTAGATGTGACTGTTTTGTGGCAGCCAGCCTTTTGTTTTAGCTTTTTGCGGGTACAGAATATCATATAATGATCACTTAACCCGCATGCTATAACCCCTTTATTGGAGATCTTGCTAATACAAGAATGATTGCTAATACAATGAAGCTAATACAAGACAGTAAGGCTAATACAAGACAGTAAGGCTAAATATAGTATGGCTAATACAAGACAGTGAGGCTCATGAAAGGCAGTAAAGCTAATACAGTAAGGCTAATACAAGACAGTGGGGCTAATATAAGACAGTAAAGCTAATACAAGACAGTACGGCTAATACTCTACAGTAAAGCTAATACAGTAAGGCTAATACAAGACAGTGAGGCTAATACAATATAGTAAGGCTAATACAAGACAATGCTGTTAATACAAGACAGTAATGCTAATTCAAGACAGTGATGCTAATACAAGACAGTGATGCTAATACAAGACAGTGATGCTAATACAAGACAGTGAGGCTAATGCAAGACAGTAAGGCTAATACAAGACATTAAGGCTAATACTAGACAGTAAAGCTAATACAGTAAGGCTAATACAATATAGTAAGACTAATACAAGACAGTGAAGCTAACACAAGGCAACAAGGCTAATACAAGACAATAAGGTTAATACAAGACGATAAGGCCAATACAATTTTGCCACTGACCCTTAGCCATAGGCGGCGTGTGAGCCGAACATTAGAGGAGGCTATATCGCACAGAGCGCGCAATTTTTTTTAACTCTTTTGTCAATACACACACCCACTAGGCTATGCGAGGCGAGCCCCACTCATTTAATATTATAGTGCAAATTAAGTGTTCAAATGAAGGCATCCAATAATAGATTAACCATTGTCTTACCTTAATGCAGCAAAATGCGACGTTTCGTCTTGGCATCAATGATCTTTTCTGCTTTAACTTTGTCTGTCTCTCCTGGCGCATTGTTGTTCTTAGCCAGTTTCGGATGTGATGTGCCTCATTGCTGAGAAAGTCCGTTCACAACTTGAATCACTCTATCAATGACTTTGTTTATATGCCTTGGAAAAATACCGTATATCCATTTTGCTTTTTGAAATATGACTCAAAATAGCGCGCTGGTGTTCGCTACAAAGCGATTGGCGGGCGGAAATTCGGAACGCAGATGTTTGCTTTGCTGTGGCCTGCGGGATCAGGATGATCATGTGATTGGCTACATTATTTAACCTGAGCCTACGCGTGATTGGTTACTGCCTGTACTTGGAATGTTAAACGCCGCCCGCCAACTAGCCCATTGACACCTTCGCCGTTGACACATTGGCCGGCCAGCCGGCTGCAGCACAAGACACACACAATATAGTAGCCTATATAATGCTGCGCTGCAGCCTGCGCATATATATTATATATTATACATGTCAAAATTCCCAGCATAATATTTGATCTGGGTAGGCCTAGCCTAGCCTAGCCTTCATTACCCGCCGCCTATGCCCTTAGCTGCCAGAGATGTACCCCTCTGTGACATGTTGTTCCCAATCTGCACGTCGCTTTGGATAAAAGCATCAGCTAAATTACTAAATTGTACTGTAGGAACGCAGGAGAGGGGAAATCGCATTTCACACAAAGTCCCTTTCG
This sequence comes from Notolepis coatsorum, assembly GCF_963971535.1. Classification (NCBI taxonomy): domain Eukaryota; kingdom Metazoa; phylum Chordata; class Actinopteri; order Aulopiformes; family Paralepididae; genus Notolepis; species Notolepis coatsorum. Next base: position 87,642 of record NW_028174323.1, on the reverse strand, counting down.
GCATCTAGCTGGCTTCCTATTAGACCAGCTGGCATTTAGCACCACAGAGGCAGCTAAGCCCACTTAAAACCGCTACTTCCCCACTTTCCCACCATTTTTTCTAAGATTCTCCCTGAACAAGCTGGACAGTGCAGAGGAGGGCTGGTCAGAGGGATGAAAAGATGTTACATAAAAGAGGAAGATGAAGGATGGAAGGAAGGAAGGATGAAGGGGAGTAGAGTGGGGATAGGAAGAGAGCTTACGAATCCCCCCGGTTCTTACTTATGCAGGGTGGTTGTGTGGGTGATTATAAACCCAGGCTGTTCTCAATAATGCTAGGATTACACTTCCCAACCAGACCTAATCTATGTGCTTAACATCTGCCTCTGATACACCACGGACATATGCACGCACGCACGCACGCATGCACGTACGCACGCACACACACACACACACACACACACACACACACACACACACACACACACACACACACACACACACACACACACACACACACACACACACACACACACACACGCACACACGCACGACAAGACAGACACATGAACACACAGGCAAATGGCTCTGTGCATGAATACACACATGCACAAACACTGACATATTCACAGACATGACCGCAATGATGGTCCCACTAGTCTATGTCACAGGCAATTTCATAATTTGCATTATTCATTCATGCACAGCATAATGGCTTTGCGTACTTCTGCTCCACTATTCCATGTTGCTGGTTGAAGGTGGCTTGGCAAGACTGAGTGTTGAATGAACATGTTTTACACTCTAATTAATTACACATGCAAAGCAGATACAGTAGCTATATCTCCTGCTGTTTGTTTGTGTGTGTGTGAGTGTGTGTGTGTGTGTGTGTGTGTGTGTGTGTGTGTGTGTGTGTGTGTGTGTGTGTGTGTGTGTGTGTGTGTGTGTGTGTGTGTGTGTGTGTGTGTGTGTGTGTGTGTGTGTGTGTGTGTGTGTGTGTGTGTGTGTGTGTGTGTGTGTGTGTGTGTGTGTGTGTGTGTGTGTGCGCGTGGGTCATGTCAACCCTTATCACATGACTCATCCATGGTGCTTTACAGATTACAAAACAACGATCCTCCAGCATACAGTAGACCCAGAGAGCGTTAATTTGCTATGTGCGAGACAGGATAGTTAACTATACTATGTCATGCTGCCGTGGCCTTTGATGTGTTTGTGTGTGTGTCTGTGTGTGTGTGTGTGTGTGTGTGTGTGTGTGTGTGTGTGTGTGTGTGTGTGTGTGTGTGTGTGTGTGTGTGTGTGTGTGTGTGTGTGTGTGTGTGTGTGTGTGTGTGTGTGTGTGTGTGTGTGTGTGTGTGTGTGTGTGTGTGTGTGTGTGTGTGTGTGTGTGCTCGCGCGGGTGCATGCCTGTGCATGCCTGTGCGTGTGTTCCCACGCATACATACATACATATGCTTTAACAATTAGTTTATAGCACTGTTGAAAGCTGGACCTTTGTGTGAGTGGATTGATGCTGCATCTGATCTGTTTATGTTATGTCAGGGAAGGATTCACTGTATACAGACTATTTAAGCCTTTATTTCTGGCATATTAAGTAACGTCTTCAATGCTATTGTATCTTTATTATATATATATATATATATATATATATATATATATATATATATATATATATATATATATATATTTTTTTTTTTTTTTTATCCACTTTTTCTCTTTCTTTTTCTGTTTTTCTCCCATCCCGATTTAGTCGTGCCAATTCCCCCCTCCCCTGTCTTGATCGTTGCTCGCATGTGGCCCCCACTGGCCGGTCGTAGGGAGGGTTGAAGAATCGATCACATGTCCCCTCCGATACATGCGGAGTCAGCCAGCCACTTCTTTTCACCTGCCAGCGCGGACTCTCATTGGCGAGGTGTAACGTGTGGGAGGCTCACACTACCCTCGACATATCCTGTCCTTGCTGTGCAGGCGCCCTGACCGACCTGTAGGAGTCGCTGTTTACAACGACCAGATTACCACCCATCGACTCCCCTCTCGCTGACTGTGCCAATTGAGTCAGTATGACGGCCGGCCCAAGCCGGAGG
>NW_028174323.1:40585-80585 GCF_963971535.1 Notolepis coatsorum | reverse complement strand
AGTATCAGTAGAGTATCAGTAGAGTACCAGTAGAGTATCAGTAGAGTGAGTAGAGTATCAGTAGAGTATCAGTAGAGTATCAGTAGAGTACCAGTAGAGTATCAGTAGAGTGAGTAGAGTATCAGTAGAGTATCAGTAGAGTATCAGTAGAGTATCAGTAGAGTACCAGTAGAGTATCAGTAGAGTGAGTAGAGTATCAGTAGAGTATCAGTAGAGTGTCAGTAGAGTATCAGTAGAGTATCAGTAGAGTGAGTAGAGTATCAGTAGAGTATCAGTAGAGTATCAGTAGAGTATCAGTAGAGTATCAGTAGAGTGAGTAGAGTATCAGTAGAGTATGAGTAGAGTATCATTAGAGTATCATTAGAGTATCAGTAGAGTATCAGTAGAGTATCAGTAGAGTATCAGTAGAGTATCAATAGAGTATCATTAGAGTATCAGTAGAGTATCAGTAGAGTATCATTAGAGTATCATTAGAGTATCAGTAGAGTATCAGTAGAGTATCAGTAGAGTACCAGTAGAGTATCAGTAGAGTATCAGTAGAGTATCAGTAGAGTATCAGTAGAGTACCAGTAGAGTATCAGTAGAGTGAGTAGAGTATCAGTAGAGTATCAGTAGAGTATCAGTAGAGTACCAGTAGAGTATCAGTAGAGTGAGTAGAGTATGAGTAGAGTATCAGTAGAGTATCAGTAGAGTATCAGTAGAGTGAGTAGAGTATCATTAGAGTATCAGTAGAGTATCAGTAGAGTATCAGTAGAGTGTCAGTAGAGTATCAGTAGAGTATCAGTAGAGTATCAGTAGAGTATCAGTAGAGTGAGTAGAGTATCAGTAGAGTGTCAGTAGAGTATCAGTAGAGTATCAGTAGAGTATCAGTAGAGTACCAGTAGAGTATCAGTAGAGTGAGTAGAGTATCAGTAGAGTATGAGTAGAGTATCATTAGAGTATCATTAGAGTATCAGTAGAGTATCAGTAGAGTATCAGTAGAGTATCAGTAGAGTGAGTAGAGTATCAGTAGAGTATGAGTAGAGTATCATTAGAGTATCATTAGAGTATCAGTAGAGTATCAGTAGAGTATCAGTAGAGTATCAGTAGAGTATCAATAGAGTATCATTAGAGTATCAGTAGAGTATCAGTAGAGTATCATTAGAGTATCATTAGAGTATCAGTAGAGTATCAGTAGAGTATGAGTAGAGGTTCCCGGTTAGATTCCCGCTCCTCCCGGGCAGCGTGTCGATGTGTCCTTGAGCAAGACACTTAACCCCTAACTGCTCCCGATGAGCAGGTCGGCACCTTGCATGGTCACCTCCGCCGTCGGTGAGTGAATGTGTGAGTGAATGTGTGAGTGAATGTGTGTGTGAATGTGTGTGTGTGAATGTGTGAGTGAATGTGTGAGTGAATGTGTGTGTGAATGTGTGTGAAACTAAACATTCTGACTGTGTCTGAGGTTAATTCTTTACAGATATGTATATTTGTGTACAAATGCATTCATGATCACAATCTACCAAATGGCTTTAATAGTTTTTTTTCTTTTAATTCAGATGTTCATTCATAATATGTCATACGTCAGTCCAGGGACCTGCATATATACCTTATTGTGGTACTTCACTTAGGCAGTTCTCAGTGAGGTATAGAGGGTCCAGTCTTTGGAATGCAGCTGATCCTATGCTGAGGAAATCTCCATCTCTGCTTATTTTTAAAGAAAACTACAAAAGAATGCTCATATCCAAAAGTAGTAGATAGATAAATAGGTCATACATGTAGGTATGCATTTGGTTATGTGGGTGGGTAGGTTTGTAGGCAGGTGGGTGGGTTGTTATATATTATTATGTACGCAGTATACAGTATATGCATGTATGTACTGTGTGTATGTATGTTTGTATTAACACGAATCTTTTGAATGTATTCTGGTATTTTATAATATGCATATTTTTGTATTTTTGTATGTTTGATTTTATAAAACAGGGGAAGTTCTTGATAAGCCTCTAGGCTTCTAACTTCTCCTTCACAATCGTTATAACTTATTATGTATTGTGTTTACTTCTGTTTAACTGTGTTAAACAAACAAACAAACAAACAAACAAACAAACAATGTGTGAGTGAATGTGTGTGTGAATGGGTGAGTGAATGTGTGTGTGAATGGGTGAGTGAATGTGTGTGTGAATGGGTGAGTGAATGTGTGTGTGAATGGGTGAGTGAATGTGTGTGTGAATGGGTGAGTGAATGTGTGTGTGAATGGGTGAGTGAATGTGTGTGTGAATGGGTGAGTGTGAGGCATACTGTACGTTGTAAAGCGCTTTGGATAAAAGCTGTTATATAAATACAGTCCATTCACTATTTACCATTTAAAAGGCAAAGGCTTCTTATAGACACAATCACAATACAACATTGGTCCCATTAATGTGTGTGTGTGTGTGTGTGTGTGTGTGTGTGTGTGTGTGTGTGTGTGTGTGTGTGTGTGTGTGTGTGTGTGTGTGTGTGTGTGTGTGTGTGTGTGTGTGTGTGTGTGTGTGTGTGCGTGCGTGCGTGCGTGTGTGCGTGCGTGCGTGCGTGCGTGCGTGCGTGCGTGCGTGCGCGTGTGTGTGTGCGTGCGTGCGTGCGTGCGTGCGTGTGTGTGTGTGTGATTACAAAACTAACTTAGCATAGCATATGTCTTTTGAATGTTGGTTATAAATAAATTAATGAATAAATAAATAAAAGCTCTCAGAGCGTGCTCTACAGGGAAATGATGTTACAAATTATTGAATAGCATTCTGCCTTTGGCAGTTCTAAATGTATAAAAAATGTAAACCAGTACAATGATGTTAATTCTGTCAGGAAAAAAAAGCTTATTGTGGAACGTTAATATCGGGAGTGTAATCTCTTTCAGCTTCAGATGTATATCATTTGATTTGTTATAAATCAAATCAAATCAAATTTATTTGTAAGGCCCGACAACACACGTTAATGTCCCCATGGGCCGGACACGTCTTCTTTAAACAAGTCAAGAAGAAACATAACAATAAGTGGTAGCACTTTATAATAACACCCTGTTATAATACATTTATAAGGTATTTGTAGATAACGAACTAATCATGAACAAACCATTTATATACATTCATAAATGATTATTAAACCATTTATAACTATGTTTGTATAACATTTACAAAGTATTTATAACGCATTAGTGGATAATGAACTAATCATGAACAAACCATTTATATACATTCATAAACGATTATTAAATCATTCATAACTATATTTGTATAACATTTACAGATTAGTTCTACATTATTTATAACTCATTATAAACATTGTTTGTACTTGATTTGTTCATCATTAAATAATGTTGTTTAATGTGTAGTAACACATTTGTAGATGCTTTGAAAAATGGATGTGAAAAAACGACTATACTGTATCTCCATTTATTTTTCATGTTCAACAACATGCAGAACCAAGTTATCCGTGCTGCTCCTGCCCCACATTTTTATTTTTTTTTTAATCTTTTTTCCCCCTCCATTTTCCTCCGATTTTCTCCCATCCCAATGTTAGTCGTTATGCCAATTCCCAATCCCCTTCCTGGTCGCTGCACACTTACCCCCCACAGTCGGTCTGGGAGAGTGGAGGCTACCACGTGCTTCCTCCGACACACGTCCAGCCAATCAACCGCTTCTTTTCACCTGGCAGCGCGGATTCTCATTGAGAGGGCGTAGCGTGTGGAAGGATCACACTATCCCACTCAAGTCCTATCCGCGCTTAGCAGGCGCCCCGACCGAACTGTAGGAGTCGCTGTTTACAACGACCCGGACCCACCCCGCCAGCTTCTCCCACCCTCTAATACTGCCAATTGTATTAGTGTGAACGGCCAGCCAAGCTGGTGACAACCCCGGAGCTGTGAGCTGGATTCGAACAGGCGAATCCTAGCATCTCCGGGGTTGGTGACGAACGCAATCTCCGCTACGCCACCTAACCGCCCCCTGCCCCACACTTTTAATAAGGTATGAGCAGGTTAACCTTTTTTGTTGGTAAATCTATTCCATCATTTCTGACCTACAAACAACTCTTATATGTTGTGTAGACGTACTTGATGTGGTGGGCGCTAACGTTACATTTGTTCCTCATGTGTGCTCAGTGCTCAGTATATTGCGGTATGTGATGATGACACGACACAAATAATTATTTGTATTTTCAGACTGTATAGGCGCCGATACAGCCTGAAAATACAAATAATTATTACTCTTGTGTGTCGTGTCATCATCACATACCGCAATATACTGAGCACTGAGCACACATTAGGAACAAATGTAACGTTAGCGCCCACCACATGCTGGAATAGATTTACCAACAAAAAAGGTTAACCTGCTCATACCTTATTAAAAGTGTGTGGCAGGAGCAGCACGGATAACTTGGTTCTGCATGTATCGTGCTTCCATTCAAACAGATTTACCAACAAAGGTTAACCTGCTCATACCTTATTAAAAGTGTTGTGGCAGAGCAGCACGGATAACTTGGTTCTGCATGTATCGTGCTTCCATTCAAAAAGACGGCAACACACGTGACGTCAAGTCTCACTCTCATGAGACTTCCTCTCTGATACTCTACCTGGCCAGGGTACTCCTGGGTCCTAGTGCCCCCCCATGTTACACTATATGTCATGCACATGTATTTTATATGTTAATAAAATTGCATTTATCTTTAGTCCTAATTCTGTCACTGTTTGATTCACAAAGAAGGCTGATCAGAAAGCTAATAGCATCTGCAAATGATTTATAGATGTTTTATGAATGTCTTAACAAATCATTTGTTGAACATGAATAATAAATGGAGATACAGTATAGTCGTTTTTTCATATCCATTTTTTTCCAAAGCATCTACAAATTGTTACTAACAACATTATTTATGATGAACAAATCAAGTACAAACAATGTGATAATGAGTTATAAATAATGTAGGCTAATCAGTAAATGTTATACAAATAGTTATAAGATTTAATAATCATTATGAATGTATATAAATGTTTGTTCATGATTAGTTCATTATCACTAATGCGTTATAAATACTTTGTAATGTTAGACAAATATAGTTATAAATGATTTAATAATCATTTATGAATGTATATAAATGGTTTATATGATTAGTTCATTATCTACAAATACCTTATACAGTATTATAACAGGGTGTTATTATAAAGTGCTACCCAATAGTCAAGAACAAAACAAGAACACCATATTGTCCAACAAATTTAAAATAATGCAAATAAATGAAATGAATTGCAGCATCCAGACATACCCCTCGCGAAGGTAAGAAAAACTCACTAAAACCTAACAATAGGAAAAATGCACACAGGCAGTGGGAGGAGAGAAACCTTAGAAGGGCATTCCAAGGGGGATCTCCCTTCTTAGATGTCGGTGATAGTGTGTGCAGACTAACAGTTGGAAGCATGCACTCAAGTGTGTAGTGAAACACAGATGAGTGCTGCAATAGCAACTGAACATTTGAAAATTAAGATAGAGCTGATAGCGATAGCAATGAACATTTTGACAGATTAAAGATAGAGCTGATAGCGAATCTATTTGAGGCACAGGGGCGGCGCAAGAGGGTCGCGTCCTCCCCGTCTTAATCACGGGACGTTCAACACTCCGGTCATCGCTCCGAGACAGCCGGAGACAGGGAGATAGGGGGCGGCGCAGAGAGGTTTAGTGCACCCTCTCTGAGCACGCCAACTCTCAGTAGTATGTTGAGGGCATGACCCTCTGTTCATTAAATGGAGATCAAGCTAGTATCATAATTAGGGATGTCCTGGTATTATCGTCCGATATTGGCATTAAATGATGATCGGTATCGGTTTTATATTTAACTTTATTACCCAGGCAAGCAAGTGAACAATATTCTTATTTTATTTGTCAAAAGTATGCATAATGTTGTGTTAATTCCACGACAAGAGATATGTATGTTAATTACCTGAAATTATTCCGTTTGGGGGGGGGGGGGCCTGCATATCGGTAGCGGTGATATCGGTATCGGAAATTAAGAGTTTGACAAATATCGGTATATCGGATATCGTAAAAAAGCCAATATCGAACATCCTTATCATAATACATGAAGCTTTCAAATGATACACATTTATGGGACCAGTGTGATCCGTTGCTATGGGAGATTAAGTAAGGGATAATGTATAGCTACGAGGTCATTGTCGCAAAATAATTGACCGACACGGAGTTTAGAACACAGAGGCGCTTGGCCGAGGTGTTCTTTAAACGTAGTGAAGGTCAATTATTTGCGACAATGACCGAGGATAGCTATACATTATCCCGCTTATTACATGGCTAACATTAATAACAATATACCTAATTCATTTTACACCATTGACAGAAGAGATCAAATGCAGAGCAGGTCAGTTTGTTAGTCGCTCGCTGTCATCGCCGGCAGCTTCGCCAGCAGCCGGCAGGTGTGTCTGATGGGCTGCACTGATGCAGTGTGTGTCAGTGGGCTTGATTGCTACAGCTGCGCACACGGTCATTATTGATCGGCAGAGGTCCGTTATCGAGTAATAACGGACCTCTGATGAGCGCTATTGACCAATCACAATCAGCATTTCGGCGAATGTTAAACGCATGTAATAATATTGCTAACTCTTGCTGGGGTGATAGATAAACTGGCATAGTCGCCAGTGGATGTTTTTGAACCATTAAAATGTACTAAATGTAGAAAAAGCTTCCATTGCTGTATGTGGACTAACTAGCTGATATTATTTTCAAATCTGACAACTGACAGACTGACTGTTGGGCCAATCAGAGTAACCCAAGTAGATTATGCAATGTTTTCAGGGAAGATGGATATCTGAAATGGTGTGATGTTGTTGATATCCCAGGGGGGATAGTTATCAAAGAGCTTGAGTTGATCATTTTGACAACAACCACTAGTTCTAACTTTGGGGTAATTTACATCAACACACCTTATGGTAAAAAAAAATGCAAAGAGATTTAAAAACACAGTTTTCATTGTACTGAATGTTTAAGTAGGGATGTTCGATGTTGGCTTTTTTACCGATACCGATATACCGATATTGTCCAACTCTTAATTCCGATACGATATCAACCGATACCGATATATGCAGGGTCCCCCCGCCCCCGCCCCCCCCCCAATTTTTTTTATAATTTCAGGTAATTAACATTACATATCTCTTGTTGTGGAATTAACACAACATTATGCATACTTTTGACAATAATAAAATCTGATTTGTTCTTACTTGCTTGCCTGGGTAAATAAAGGTAAAATAAATGTAAAAGATTTTTTTTTTACCGATCCCGACATTTTAATGCCAATTATCGGCCGATAATATCGGACATCCTAGTTTAAAAGGGATATTTCACTTTAGTAGAACTTGTCAATAATCTGCAGTCTTGCCTCTATAAAGCCATCTAGTAAGCTAGAGACCACTTCTGTCCCTGTCGGCTGTCAACACACCAATCCACCCAGGTGTCAGGCTCCCTCATCACTTCATTCATTTCAGGACAACGTCTAAATATAATACAGTACTTCTGGATTAAAAACAAACAATACAGCAATATAATTCTGTGTAATGTATTTTCCTGGGTCAAATGTATTTTTTATATTTTTTTAGCTAATGTTGCCATTTTAAAATGATGGTTATAACTGTATACTTCCCACTTGAGGTGTAGTTTGACAAACTGTCAACTTTTCACAGAATGTTGAGAATATTTCTTCAAGCAAGGCAGCAGGTAACCATGGTAACCTTTCCCTTGCAGGCATTCCATGCAGCTTGCAAGGCAAAGATGCACAGCTCACTCAAACCTATATACAACAACTTGACCAAATTATGCTTTCATTTTTCAAAGGTCATGAATATATAAAGACACATCAAATGCCAAAACAAACACATATACGTTTGACTCAGAATGTCTGCTTTATTGAAATCTTCACAGCAGTATTTGTTTGTATAGTATACAGTACTATAGAAGGTATGATATGAGAGAAATACCCCAAACTGAATGGAGGCGAATGAGGGGCCATGGGAGGAATGGTGGAGTTGACAGCAGACACGACATGGGGACAGCAATGGTCACTAGCTTACTAGATGACTTTAGATATAGAGGTGAGACTGCTGTGTTGACAAGTTCTTGTCTTGTTCCCCCCCCCCACCTCACCTACCAACCCCCACCCACCCAACCACCTCCAATGTACAGTTCTCCCCCCCCACACCTACTCTGAGCATATATGCGAGAGAAATAAAATACTGTTTCTGCAACCACATCTGGGGAATATAGATCAAATAAATAAAATACAATAAAATAAGGCCAGCAACACTGTATCAGAACATAATTCCATATGAGCTGAGATCACCTTGGAACCACATGGGGAATAGATCAAATAAAATAAGAAAACCATATGTTTACAAACCCTTTCAGCGCTACACTGTAAGAAAAAAAAAAAAAGCTGCTAGAAAACGGTAAATGTCTGCATGCATCAATGCATGCATGGTTTCCAAATACTACTGTCATATTTTGATAAAAGGTATTTACTGTATTCTTATGTATTTACACTTAAAGAGAAAACAAGGTAATCTGTAAAATAATACAGTGAATTTCCTGTGAAAAAACGTTTATTTTTTCCCCCCAGTGTGGTGTGATGAAGGGGCAGACAGAGGAGGACATGATGATTCTCTCTGTGCGGGGAAGTGCGCTGCTGACTGAGCAGCGGTGTCGTAGTAGGCATCGTGTCTTGCTCCCCTTATTCTCGACCCCCTCCCACATAAACACACCCGCCTCTTTGAACGTATACGCGGCTCTGCGCCCTGTTGTGTGGCTGCCAGGGCCCGGGTTATTTGTTGTTTATTGTATAAAAGGATCCCCATTAGCTGCAGCCTGCCACCTAAGTGGCGAGCTAGTCTTCCTGGGGTCCACACAGAAAACACAAAACATAACAACATGAGATTGATTGATTGATTGATTGATTGATTGATTGATTGATTGATTGATTGATTGATTGATTGATTGATTGATTGATTGATTGATGATGATCGATTGATTGATCGATTGATTGAAAATTGTATTAACAGATGCAGGATGGGTACAGTAAATTTCGCAGAGTAATTTTACTCAAACTGAGTCCATTTGAGCCCAAGTAAGTAATATTTTACTCAGTTTGAGTAAAATGTACTCAGTTTGAGTAAAATGTATCAGTTTGAGTAAATTTACTCAGCGAAATTTACTGTACAGCTCAATACACACAATTGTTAAGGGGATGCAGACCAGAGAAAGACTTTCGTCTTGTTTACATCAGGGTCCCCCTGATTAGTTGATACATATGGCAATCACAATTAACAATGATATCTAAAAACAGTATAAAACATTGTAGACATCATTATCAACATCAGAATATTTTGCTCACATATTTAAGTAGTGCATTCTCAGGTGGTATTTGAAAGACACTTTGCTATTAATTTTACTTATGTTCAGTGGGCAGTTATTCCCATGATTGGTGGCACGATTAAAACAACCGTCCTCTATAATTAAAGTATTTGATTTTGGACGTGGTAACATATAATCTGTCCATCATCGTCACGGTCTGACCTAGTCAAATAAGAATGAACCTGACTGCATCTGACAATTTGTTTGTATAAGAAAACTGGTTGAGACGAAAAGACAGTGTTCCTAAAAATGTAAAGGAAACTCCAACTTTGGGGAAATTAGCTTATTTTCCCATCTACCCTGGAGTTAGACAAGAAGATACATAAATGTTTTCTTCTCTGTGCATGCAGTAGGAGTAGGAAGACGCACACCGTTAGCCTAGCTTAGTGTCAGTCACTGGAAGTAGGTTCTCCATTAGCCTAGTTCCCAATGTCTTCCTACTGCTATACTGCATGTACAGGAGAAGAACAAGGCATGCATCTTCTTGCAGTGGCGGCTCTACCATAGGGGCGCTCAGGCGCCGCCCCCCCTCAGGCCCTACCCAGGTTATATGAGAGAAGAAGAAAAATAAGTTTTTAGTTTTAAGTTTTATAGCCCTATAAATAATATAAACATGTTTAAAATTAATAATATTTACTCATTTTATAGTATGTTGTGTTTCCAATGCACAATATAACTTTATATATTAAAAAAAAATCGCAGTTTTCTTGAACAGGAAGTGACTCACTTTTCTTTTTTTTATAATTTTTTGTATTTCCGGCCCGGGCTAGACGCGATAGCGCTCTGAGTGCGCGTCACGGTTTGATCGCTGTATCCGTCACAGCCAATCAGTGCGTAACGCGTTGTGCGTTGAATATGACTATTATGTTGGAATCAAATAGCCATAGCGTCAAGAATTTCTGTAGCCGCAATTCGCGGAGACGCTCTCTGATTGGCCGACGCCAGTATTTTTTTCCGTAGCAGAATTTCCACAGAGACGATCTCTGATTGGCCGAATCCAATTTCTAATGTTCCAATTCTAGCTTATTCCTATAGGTGGTCCGTGGTGGTAGAGATAGTTGTGTGTTGTGTGAGATGCATGCAGCTGTTTGTCTTAGAGCGTGCCGTGACTGCAAGTTCTTTAGACTGGTAAGCTTAGGCACTCTTTCAAAGTTGGTTAAGGTTAGAGTTTGTCTTAGAGCATGGCGATAGAACGCCAGGTAGTTTGCAGTCTGTTCGACGCGGAAATGGACAAAGGAATGAAGTACTGCCAAGCACACACACTAAGTTGTGTGGTGCTAACTGCCAACAAGCTAACACTTGGCTAACAAGCTATATGGCGGATGCAGTCTGGACACAGTGGACAGTGGTCTGGAATACATCAACAGTGGATTATACACTTTATCAAGGCAAGCCCTCCTGCCCTGGACGTGTCAACTAAACAGTGAGTCTCTCTCTCTCTCTCTCCTCTCTCTCTCTCTCTCTCTCTCTCTCTCTCTCTCTCTCTGTCTCTCTCTCTCTCTCTCTCTCTCTCTCTCTCTCTCTCTCTCTCTCTCTCTCTCTCTCTCTCTAATTTCGCCGCGTGTGGGCATAACCACTCAGACAATGAATGGTAACTTGTTTAAAATGAAGAGACATACAATGTGTTTATTATTGAATGGATCTGACATCATCTGAGAGGAGAGAGAGCGAGAGAGCGAGAGAGCGAGAGAGAGAGAGAGAGAGAGAGAGAGAGAGAGAGCTGTGCGTGTTTGTGTTGGGCTATTGGAAACGTGGTTGCATTTGACTGACTGATCATATATTGATCGATGGCAATGGTGATAATATTCGCCAATGCGTGCCTTGTACATGTTTGCAAAATGTTTGGTATAGCGCCCCTAGTGGCGAAGCATCCACGAGCCGCTACTGTCTTCTTGTCTAACTCCAGGGTTCCCAAAATGTTGGAGTGTTAAGATACATACCTTTTCTTCTCTGTGCATGCAGTAGGAGTAGGAAGACATGCACCGTTAGCCTAGCTTAGCGTCAGTGACTGGAAGTAGGTTCCTCCATTAGCCTAGTTCCAAATGTCTTCCTACTCCTACTGCATGCACAGAGAAGAAAAAGGTATGTATCTTCTTGTCTAACTCCAGGGTAGATGGCAAATAAGCTAGTTTCCCAAAATGTTGGAGTTTTCCTTTAACTGTGTTGAAAACGATGAATTTATGATAAATTGAAAATGGGGGACCCTGATGTAAACAAGACGAAAGTCTTTCTCTGGTCTGCATCCCCCTAACAATTGTATGTATTGAGCTGTACTGTACTGTACCCATTCTGCAATCTGTTAATAAAGTTTTCAATCAATCAATCAATCAATCAATCAATCAAAACCAGCCTAGTGTGATGGAGCAGTGTAGCCCACGGAGAGAGGCGCCTCCCTGTGCGCCCCAGAGAGCGCGCAATCGCCGCCACGCAGAGCGCAGTACTACCACCCACAGCTGCAAATCGCACCACGGTATTATAGTAATATAATAGTTATAGTTGAGCGAATGACACGAAAGAAAGCCAAGGTGAACCAAAATGAGGAGATGGAGGAGGAGGTATATATATGAAGCCAACAATGAAACGCGTTCATGTACGTTTTCCATTAGGAAATACATTTTGGACACCTCGGTGCGCGCATGACTCTCTCTCTCTCTCTCTCTCTCTCTCTCTCTCTCTCTCTCTCTCTCTCTCTCTCTCCTCTCTCTCTCCCGACATGGGCCATCATCAAGAAAGACGCAAACTGGGCACAGCCGGGCGGGGTGACTTATCAGAGGCAGAGGGTATATAGTCGACACTAGCTAAACACACCAGGCCAACCCTAAAACAAAAGTCCTTTCCTGACACCAATGGTGCATTTATATAGCAGCTTTTATCCAAAGCGCTCACATTTCACTCACTCACACGTTCACGTGCAAGGTGCCGACCTGCTCATCGGGAGCAGGGATCAGGTGCTCAATCGACACGCTGCTCCCGCGGGAGGGAGGACGAGCCGCGGGAATCGAACCGGCGGGAACCTCCGGATTTATTACCAGACGACCGCTCTATATACTCTATTATATATATCCCTCCTGACTGAGCGCCACTGTGGGCTCATCTCCTCCTGCGTGACATTTTCGCCTCAAGCGCATCAAACACATATCCGTGGTGCCGCGCACTCGTGGAGAGAGAGAGACCCGAGAGAGAGAGAGAGAGAGAGAGAGAGAGAGAGAGAGACCCGAGAGAGAGAGAGACGAGAGAGAGAGAGAGAGAGAGAGAGAGAGAGAGAGAGAGAGAGAGAGAGAGAGAGAGAGAGAGAGAGAGAGAGAGAGAGAGAAAGAGAGAGAGACCCGAGAGAGAGAGAGAGACACTCACTTGTCCCCAACATGATGTTTGATTTAAAAGGAGGACACACCTGTGGTGGCAGTGTGGGACTTATTATTAAAGGCACTGTTCGTCTTGGGTAATGCCGGACACATCCTCCGCACTCCTCCTCCTCCTAACGAACAGGTCAGAGGCGCGGCTGGAGGAGACAGGGGGGCCGGGGGGGCCAGCAGGGGGGACAAGCAGCGCCCCCCGTCCCGCCTGGGTCGTCGCGGTGCTGGCCGGCGTGTTGCTCTTCACCACCGTGGTGGACATCCTGGGGAACCTGCTGGTGATCATCTCGGTGTTCAGGAACCGAAAGCTGAGGAACTCCGGTAAGAGCTGCCATGCTGCTGCCACATTTGTATTATTATTCTCCATCTTTATCTTTATCTTTGATTACGGATCCCCATTAGTCATCATCACCGCAGCAACAACTATATAGTCTTCCTGGGGTCCACACACAACAAAAACAGTACATACATACATACATACATACATACATACATACATACATACATACATACATACATACATACATACATACATACATACATACATACATACATACATACATACATACATACATACATACATACATACATACATACATAGGCTACATTTAAAAATATATTCCAATATTCCTACATATATACAAATTATTCCAAATAGCATTACAGTACACAAACAGAGTATCAGATCACAGAAAATACAATAAAAGGGGGGGGGGGGGGGGGACATCAGTCATATCTTTACAGTGTAAACTACAGTATCTATAGAGTATTTGTCGCTCAGTCAAAAAAAAACCTATACGCGATTTAGAAGAAAGTTGGATTTGTATACGGCTGCCTTGTAAAATAGCTCGTATTATAATAGAAGCTGCACAATTATTATTTGATCCCGAAAGTCTCGATTATTTGAATGCACGAGTGGCGTCATTAAAAAAGAAAGAAAGAAGGAACGATTCATATTAATCTGAAAGATCAAAGTTAACCGAATTCTCTCGGTCTTCCCCATCTCGACTCTCTCTCTCTCTCTCTCTCTCTCTCTCTCTCTCTCTCTCCGCGCGAGTGTGTTTTGTGTATGCGTGTGTCTGTGTGTGCGTGCGTGTGTGTGTGTGCGTGTGTGTGTGTGCGTGCACGTGCGTGTGTGCGTACATGTGTGTGCGCGCGCATGTGTGTGCGTGCGTGTGTGTGTGTGTGTGTGTGTGCGTGCGTGTGTGTGTGTGTGTGCGTGTGTCCCTGACCTAATTATGCGCGTGCATGCGCTTGAACTTCGGGTCAATATTGTTGTTGGGCTTATAGCAGCAGCAGCAGTGAAATTGATCGGAATTGCAGAGAACATATTAGTTAAGTCCGAGTGTCTGACTCATCACCGGAGCTGTTTGTTTAATATCCGGAATAATTTGGAGAAGCGGGTCTATACGGGTGTGTGAATGAGACTGCGTGGGTGTGAATAATATTATATATAATATAATTAATTATATATTATGTGAATCAACTTATGCATGCCTTGCGCAGTGAAGAAGAAGATACGTGTAGGATGAGGATCCCGATTGACATCCTTTGGTGGTGGAAAGTCGATTATTTTTTATTTTATTATTATTATTTTTGATCCACTTTTTCTCCCCATTTTAAAATGTTTTCTCCCATCCCAATTTCGTATATCTGTCTTGAACGTTGCTAGACTATGCTTTCCACAGGTCGGTTGTAGTAAGGACAGAAGCCTTGCATCACGTGTCCCCTCCGGTACACGAGGAGGCAGCCTGTCGCATCTTTTCACTGCAGCAGCGCAAACTCTCAGCGGCGAGGAGTAACGCGTGTGAGGCTCACGCTCATAGATATCTGTTCTATATATATCTATGCTCACGCTGCCCCCCGTCACTTCCTGCTTCCGTCGCACCGGCGTCACCAAACCGACCTGTAGGAGTCGCTGTCCACAACGTCCGATCCCCACCCACCGGCTTTCCCACCCTCTAACACTTGCCAATTGTGTTAGTATGAACGACCGGCCAGCCGGTAGCAACGCCGAGAGCTGGGCTCGAACCCAGCGTCTCCTGCGTTAGAGGCGAGCGCCTTGCCCAATGTGCCAATCAGCCGCCCCCAGGAAAGTTGATTTCTCAATAACCCGCGGGTGCAACAGTGTTCAAATGAAGGCATCCAATAATAGATTAACCATTGTCTTACCTTAATGCAGCAAAATGCTACGTTTCGTCTTGGCATCAATGATCTTTTCTGCTTTAACTTTGTCTGTCTCTCCTGGCGCATTGTTTTTCTTAGCCAGTTTTGGATGTGATGTGCCTCATTGCTGAGAAAGACCGTTCACAACTTGAATCACAAGTTGCAGTGCTGACAGCAATGAAGGGAAAGTTTTTCGTAATTTAGATCTCACCATGCTTTGAAAACAATGTACATACAGTAGCTCTAAAAAGTTTCCACGATTTGATGAACTCTCATCATGTCCTCTTAGAGCAAGCCTTGTTTGCCAAGATAACGCAACATACAGCCTCAGGTGATCCGTAGTTATGCCCAGGGGCAGCCCGGTGCAGCTTCTAAATGACTTTGTTTATATGCCTTGGAGAAATACTGTATATCCATCTTGCTTTTTGAAATATGACTCAAAATAGCGCGCTGGTGTTCGCTACAAAGCGATCGGCGGGCGGAAATTCGGAACGCAGATGTTTGCTTTACTCGGCCTGCGGGATCAGGATGATCATGTGATTGGCTACATTATTTAACCTGAGCCTATGTGTGATTGGTTACTGCCTGTACCTGGAATGTCAAACGCTGCCACCGATTGACACCTTCGTCATTGACACCCCGGACAGCAGGGACGTGCACAGGACTTTAGAGGGGCAGGTGCTCAAAGGCTGAAAAGGGCACTACACTTGTGTGTATATATTAACCGAGCTCGCGCACGATTTTTAAGGGCCCTTTTCGGGCGGGGGGGGGGGGGCCCCCTTTTTATGCTTTTTGGGGGGTTTTGGTGATCAAATATTGAATATTGAACTATAATAATCAGTGCAGGAGCTCACTTATCCTTGAAAGACACTTTTATCACTGACTACTTAAAAGGCCCATACATCTCCATAAATGTTCAGGGGGGAGGGGATAAGTCCTTACCCTACAGACCCCAAGAAGTGCTGTATATTCTGTATTGTTTAATATAAATGCATTTTTTATTCCAATCCCGATTTGTATTTGAGATTCCCAAATCCCATCGGACTTGACTTCTTCGTGTCCCTCAGTGAGTGTAATACCAGCATTCAACTGTATGCGCCACAGCGGTTTCTATCATCATCATCATCATCACCCACGCTATGCATAAAATATATAGGTCCGCGGAGAGGCACGCTGAGGAGGCCGTGCAAACTGCAATGGAATATGGGGCATCTCTCTCTCTTTACCGAATATTTTGATTCTATCCTGACATTTTTCAGTTGGAAGGGCAGTCAAAAAGGGCACTTTTTTGATGAGGCTCAAAAAGGCAGGTGCTCAGGCACCCCTTGGCCTCTATGTGTGCACGTGCCTGCCGGACAGCGGGCTGCAGCACAAGACACACACAATAGCCAGCAGCCTGCGCACATATATTATATATACATTTCAAAATTCCCAGCATAATATTTTGGGTAGGCCTAGCCTAGCCTGGCCTTATATACCCGCCGCCTATGGGCGGACTCTATTACGTTTAAGATAAGATAAGATAAGATATTCCTTTATTGATCCCCTTGGGGAAATTCAGGCATCATAGCAGCATGGGGGATGGGGGATGGGGGATGGGGGGGGGGTACAGGTAGTAAAAACAACACAAGCAGTGTGAACAAATAAGTCAATATAATTTATCTAACTAACTGAAATATACAGTATTCACAGTGTCACATAAGGTGCAGTATGCATGAGGTAGTGTTATAATTTACTGTCTAACTAACTGAAGTATACAGAATTCACAGTATCACAGTATTCGATTGTTTGATTGATTGATTGAAAATTGTATTAACAGATTGCAGAATGGGTACAATACAGTACGGCTCAATACACACAATTGTTAAGGGGATGCAGACCAGAGAAAGACTTTCGTTTTGTTTACATCAGGGTCCCCCATTTCCAATTCATCATAACATGTATCACATAGAGATAGACAGTACTGTTACAAGACATTTATGACATACCAGATTTACAAATACAGTACTGTTTGTGATACAAAAAGAGTCTAAAAGAGAGTATATACATGCTGACATAGATGCTGATCTTCATTTAATTTCAAACCTTTATTTCAACTCGTGAGACACTGGGGTTCTCCCTCATTCACAGGTGTTTCAAGTTTCAAGTTCAAGTTTCTTTAATAGTTGTCATACAGAAGTACAGAATACTTTTATACAAAATGCTTCTTACTGTTACGCTCCAGAGACTGTGCTAGACAAGATAAGTATGAAATAAAATAGTATAGCATGTAAAATAGAAGTAAAAATAGAGGTCACAGTGTTCAGTATTATGTACAATGTTCAATGCAGAATAGAAGTAACTGAGTTACCATACAATATGCAATGTACTAATATACAATACTATATAGTGCAGAGCAGAAATGGGATGAGGTACAATTTAGGTACAATTTACAGTAATGTAAGTAAGTAAGGTGTGATGGGCTTACAAAACAAGACGTCGTTTATCAGCAATGTCACACATATAGGTGTAGCCGGTGTGATCTCGCTCTGCATTGTGTTTAGATTCAACCCCTGTTAAGGGATCGCCCTGAGTGGGAGTTGAACCCCGGTCTACCGCGCCGCGGGCGGCATCACAGACCACTGTACCAAGAGGTGAACTCACTTCTAAGTACTGGGTCTGGATGCCTCTGGGGAGTGAGTTTACTTGCAGTACCGCTTAACGTCCACAGCCACAGCACTATACAAGTCCCTCGTGACTGTGGATAGACATGCGGTACCTCCGTTACATAGGCACAATAAATCCAGTAAGAATAAACAATAACACAAATCAGCCAAGACAGTTACAACTTACAAGTCGACACGCAGTGGTCGGAGATCATACTTTTAAACGCAGCCAGAGAAGGAAGAACCTTCAGCGTCAGAATCAGTTGGAGGGCATTGTGTTGGAAGCATCAAAGGGAAACAAATACACGTTTTCCTAATTCAGAGCAAACTGGAGGAACTCTACGAACCAACCAGTCATTTGAACGTGTGGAATAGGTTCCAATAGGTTCCAATTTTATTTTTTTATTTTTAATACCTTTAATAAGCCTCTCTGGTGAATCATCATAGCTAGGCTGTGCTTTATTTCATAATTATGCTGAGGATGTAAGCCATCCTCGTGAATGTAGATAATATGACTCATCTACAGCATAGGGCTGTTTCTAACGTTTGTGGGGGACATAATGTAGTTTAGGACCCCCCCCCCCCCCCTATCTCAAGAAGGTGTGGGGGTGTGTGTGTGTGTGTGTTTGTGTTTGTGTGTGTGTAGGGAGGGGGTGCATGGCTGCAGTGCTATAATATCAAGTTAACTGTTAATATAGCTAACATCTATTCATCTTTTCTTGTTTGTTTTGTTTGCTGGCCCTGCTATCATGGATCAGGATTTCTCTGATCAGGGACATGTCTGGTAGAAAAGGCTCAGCAGTGGTAGAGGCTAGAGGGACATTCATTTTTATTTGGCGGATAACCTACTTTTCCCCCTGTATTCAAAACATTTGTATGTGGTTTTATAGACCTGCATAACAGCAAAATACCTACAGTATTAAATAAAAAACTAGACATTTTAGTCTTTTAGTCTTGGTGCATAATTTGATTTGATTGACAAATGTATTGTCACCATACAGCACAATTACAGTACAATGAAAAGAGGTTTGGCATCTAACCAGAGTGCGATCGTAACAGTAAAGTTCTCAAAGATACTCGAAAAACTATATGTTGCAAGATTAGACACTTTCATTGAAAAACATAATCTCCTAATGGACAGCCAGACATGGTTTTAGAACAGCTAGATCTATCTCCATGGCATTAATGGAGCTTGTAGAGGAAATAACGGACGGTATAGAGAGAAAGAAATATGTATTAGGAATATTCATTGACCTAAAAAAAAGCTTTTGATACAATAGATCATGAGATTTTACTGAAAAAGATTGACAGGTTTGGTGTCAGAGGGGTTGCTCTAGACTGGCTGAAAAGCTATATTAGTAACAGGCAGCAATTTGTTCTGATGGGTCAGCACAAGTCACAATGCTTAAACATTACCTGTGGTGTTCCACAGGGGTCAGTATTGGGACCCAAATTGTTTTTATTATACATAAATGATTATGTAAAGTATCTGACATACTGAAACTTGTTGTCTTTGCGGATGACACAAACATTTTATGTTCGGGGGATGACCTTCAGCAGCTTTTAGAAGTGGCAAACAAAGAAATGGACAAATTAAAAGGTTGGTTCCACACAAATAAATCACATCATGATATTTGGAAATTGTAAAATAAACACTGATCCTCAACTGAAAATTGATCATGTAAAAATTGAGAGAGTAAATACAAACAAGTTTCTAGGGGTTTTAATAGACCACAAACTCTGCTGGAAACCTGTATACAGAGCTCCAGATTCCAGCATTGAAGCATCAAGGACTGCATGGAGGTGTTATTTGCCAAGACTCAGAAGGTTACATTCATCTGCTGCTGGGATTTTAACATTGACTTATTAAATCCTAACAAACACAGAATGACAGATGTATTTATCAACACAATCAACACAATGTATGGTCTGAGTTTATATCCATTGATCACCAAACCAAGCAGGATAACGGCACATTGTGCCACTTTAATTGATAATATATTCACAGATGACATGGAAAACAGTTTGGTGAGCGGACTGCTCTTGAATGACATCAGTGACCACCTGCCAGTTTCTGTGATCTATGACTGTAACTGTGGGAAGGAGAAAGAGGACCATTATAATCACTCGCAGGATAATAAGAACAGATTAATCTATATTCAGAATTGACTTGAGAGCACAAAACTGGAACAACCTTTATAAAGAACGGGATATTGATAAAGCGTATGAAACATTTCTTAACACATTTCAATCATTATATGACAAAAACTGCTCAATAAAAAAAATCCAATGGGAGGCAAAACCAAAACCATACAAGTAGGCCATGGATCACAAAAGGACTGCACAATGCTTGTAAAAAAAAGAACACCCTGTATAAACAATTTTTAAAAGATAGAACCATAGAGACTGAACATAAATATAAGAAATACAAAAATAAACTAACTAATATTATAAGGATAAGCAAGAAGGAATACTATACCAAATTATAGGACATTAAATAATAGGAATGATGTGGTTAATGGGTTTAACAACTTCTTTGTTAATATAGGGTCAAACTTGGCAGAGAAAATCAATGGGTCTCATTCCCCAATACTTTCCAAAGACTTCTCTTAGGGCAACCATCTTGGAACTGACTGAGACAGAATCGACGACAAGTTCACTCTGATGCCCCAACGCGTGGGGAAGATGTCTTAAGTGGCTCAAACGATCACAGCTGTGATACCGGCATTGAGGAATCTCACCGTTCCGAAAAAATTTATGCC
This sequence comes from Notolepis coatsorum, assembly GCF_963971535.1. Classification (NCBI taxonomy): domain Eukaryota; kingdom Metazoa; phylum Chordata; class Actinopteri; order Aulopiformes; family Paralepididae; genus Notolepis; species Notolepis coatsorum. Next base: position 60,255 of record NW_028174323.1, on the reverse strand, counting down.
CATTCCCGTCTAGGTCATTTGCATACAAAACAACGCCTCCAGAGCTCCTTATAAGGCAGGCTCTGTGCCGTGTGCAAATGAAATAGAAAAAAGTCGAGAGTTTAGACACACCTGTCCAGCTCATTAAATGCAACTGATGCATGCAGCCGTGTGAATATGGTGGCGGAAGCGCTTTGCGACCGATCAAAATTAGATTAGATTCATGTATTGTCATCATATATGGAGTCTTAATTTAGTTAAGAATATAGGACAGGCATGTATAAGCATTATGCTTCAGTCTGTAGCTTTTCAGTCACTGTAAAATCATATATTGTTAAATGATTGTGCATATTGTATTGTGTGAGATGATGACTGAATAAACTACTACTACTACTACTACTACTACTACTACTACTACTACTACTACTACTACTACTACTACTACTACTACTACTACTACTACTACTACTACTAGGTAACCTTGGTTATCCACCAACAACAAACAATGTAATTTAATTTGCCTCAAATCTGTGTTCTTTAACATCACAGGCTACTCTACCTGATTACGTACACACACGCCCGCGCGCACACACACACACACATTTCTCTCTCTTGCTTTTGGGAATTCTTGAGGTCTGGTGATTGATTGAACAGGCAGACTGTGTTTGAGAAAGTCTTTCCAGCTGAATGAGTCTCGGCGCATCGAATGAAAGAGAGAAAGCTCCTGTTTTACGAGAGCGAACAGGGTCCCCCGCCTCACACAGCCAAAGGGTTCATTATGCATGACGGCTTTGTGCGAGAACAGGGCACTGTTTAACTTAATTAATTCTGACCCCCACCCCCCCGCATCCACACCTCCACCATTTCAGCGCTGCATGTCTTTCAGAGGGTTGTGTGATAAGGTTCTATCATTGAGGAGAGATTTTGAGGCATCATAACAAACCCACCATGATGGTATATATAGGAACTAATATGCCTATTTGAACTAATGATTGCCTATTTGATGTACTCCGTGTCAAAGACGCCTGCTGGAGTCTGTTAACCCCCTGATAAGGAGACCTAGGGTGAGCAGTAATCACTGTTTAACATATACAGCCATTCGTGCAAGAAGCATAATATTATAGCTGCGAGTGCCGTCCTGCCTATCGCAAAGAGTAGGGGGTTCCCCCGACGTTCCTGGCCAAATTCCCAATCAGGTCTTTGACATCAAGGCCACCTAATCATCCCTTCCCCTTAATTGGCTGATATCAATCCCCGTCTCCTTTTGTAGTTTGATGTGTACCGCGTGTGTGATTTCTTTTCGTAGCCGTTGTTTGCGAAGACGCTCTCTGATTGGCTAGCCCGCGTACAGCGAAGACCCTCTCTGATTGGTTTAGCTCTTCCGCCTCGTACATATATATTCTCTGCTTCGAAGTGGTTATGCTTTGGCCCTCTTTCGAAGTGGGTTATGCTTAGAGTTTATCTTTAGAGCAGGGCGATGGACCACCAGCCCTGATTCCAAACTCTAAGCATAACCCACTTCGAAAGAGGGCCAAAGCATAACCACTTCGAAGCAGAGAATATATATGTACAAGGCGGACATTTCTATCCCAGAGCCCTTCGGAGCTAAACCAATCAGAGAGGGTCTTCGCTGTACGCGGGCTAGCCAATCAGAGAGCGTCTTCGCAAACTGCGGCTCCGAAAAAAAATCACGTGTGCCTGGTGCCAGTGTGTGGCAGCCATTGAGCCTGCGTAGTCCAAGGTTGGGTGCTACCAGTGGTGGTGAAGGAAGCCATTTCCACCTTGTGGGGAGCGCTTTGAGTGTCTAGAAAAGCACTATACAAATGTAATGAAATATTATTATTATTATTATTATTATTATTATTATTATTATTATTATTATGAAGAAATTCCAATCACTCACTCACTCACTCACTCACTCACTCACTCACTCACTCACTCACTCACTCACTCACTCACTCACTCACTCACTCACTCACTCACTCACTCACTGTTGCATCTGAGAACCAGCATTTGTGGTGTGTAATTGTGTGGAGCAGGGGGCAGTTGTCCCCTGACCATGGACCATAAGCTTCAGGGGGCCCCGTTTAAAGATCAAATATCGGGCCCTCATCAGGAAGCCAAGGAAAATACTATTTAAAAAAAATAAAATCTTTTGAATGATTAATTTGTTTTAAAGGGGCAGTTCGCCCCTGGGTGATGTCTGGCGTTGACACACACTAAAAGCATTTCGGTGTTGCTTCTGCACATGAAATAGGCTTTTGAAACATCTGAATCCACAGGGCTTCTGCTTAAATGTTACTTTTATTTATGTAACCTTTATTTAATCAGGACGTCCCTTCAGATTAAAATCTCTTTTTCGAGGTAGAGACTTGGCCAAGATAACCCACCATTAAAAAGTTAAAATTTCGTTTTTACAAAAGAGCACATTAAAAACATGAGATTGCACAGATATAGAGCGTGTTTACCCAGTATGACTTTGTGAATACAAATATACCAATTCTGCTGTCTCCTTTGGTTTAATGAAGACCAGGGAGCCAAATAATCCTGTGCACTTTCCTGGTGGCTCTATCTAGATAATAAACAGTGCAACATGGCACAGACAGTATATGGGTTCTTTGGCTTAATTAGTAGTGCAACCTTCCTACTGTAAGAGTAATGTAGAACCCTTTTTGTAATCTAGAACCCTTGTTAACATCGAGAATTGTACTGCTCACACGTGATACAATGGTAAATGGTGCATTTATATAGCAGCTTTGATCCAAATCGCTTTACAATTTGTTCCTCACATTCTACCCGTTCACTCACACGTTCACACACCGACGGCGGAGGCAACCGTGCCAAGGTGCCAACCTGCTCATCGGGAGCAGTTAGGGGTTAAGTGTCTTGCTCAAGGACACATGGACACGCTGCCCGGGATAAGATAAGATAAGATATTCCTTTATTGATCCCCTTGGGATGCCAGGAATGAGGAGTTTGCAATCTCACGATCATATAATTCATGCAAATTTGACCATAAATGTTCTGGTTCCGGTTCCCATGGCCCGTTTATCTTGCAACATTGTAGCGACAAGCGCCGGTCTTTGTTTTTACAGAGACTTTAAAATGACCCACTGCGACGAAACAAGGAGGGAACTGCTTTGAAGTTTGAGAGAGAGAGAGAGAGAGAGAGATGGAGAGCGAGAGAGAGATAGAGAGATAAAGAGGGAGAGAGATAAAGATAGAGAGAGATGGAGAGAGAGGGAGAGAGATAAAGAGAGAGATGGAGAGAGAGAGGGGGGGGGAGAGAGACAGAGAGAGATAAAGAGAGAGAGATAAAGAGAGAGGGAGAGAGAGAGAAGAAGTTGAAATCAAAGTAAAGAAGAAAGACGCACTGTAGAACAAAAATGTGTGTGTGTGTGTGTGTGTGTGTGTGTGTGTGTGTGTGTGTGTGTGTGTGCGTGCGTGCGTGCATGTGCGTGCGTGTGTGTGTGTACCCCATTTATGTGAAGACTCCACAACACTCACAATCAGGACACATTCTTGACGTCCTGATTTAGTTTGACGAGCCATTGCAGTGTGATGATTAAGGTCAGACTTATAGGTTAAGGTTAGCGTTGGGGCTAGTTATAGAATTATTATGAATTAATCCACAAATGGGAAACCTTGGGTAAAAAAATAAAATAAATAAAAACTCTTTTAAATCTGGAAACCTACCTATAAGATGTACAAAAATAACTATATTACATGGAACCTCTTCAATCAATGACTAAATAGGGGAAACACTTCTGTAGTTGGGTCGACTTAAATGTTGGGGAGTCATGGAATTCCCTTTAACCCCTGCTGGGGGAGATAGCTGGTGGTTTTAATGAGTCTTTTATAAATTCATATTTTTAGCTAAGAATATTAACGACTCCGGTGAGACTGAGACTGATTTAATTACGGGGTACATTTTCCACACTTTGCAATTTGGAGTCACACGCTGCTAAAGCAGTGCATAGTATTATTGTATTATTATTATATTATTATAAATTAAACAGGATTCTGCTGTGTGGGACATGGAATTAGAAGTCGCTTGATACAGACACCTGCATTTCCCCCCCAAGGGGATTAATAAAGGAACGCTTGACTTGAAAATAAATAGTTAATTCACTCATTGATCAACTTCCCCTCGTTGATTTTTTTTTATATCTTCTGCCTCATGACCTCAACGTTGCTATAAAGTTAAACCCATTTACAAATTAGGTGACCATGATACTTTACTCATCCAATCACTAGACTACTTGTTTATCTTTTTTTTTCTTATCTTTTCCCCCCTTCTTTTTCCGTTTTTCTCCCATCCCAAATTTAGTCGTTATGCCAATTCCCAATCTCCTTCCTGGTCGTTGCGCACCTACCCCCTACCGTCGGTCCGGGAGGGCGGAGACTATCACATGCTTCCTCCGACACATGTGTACCCAGCCCACCGATTTTTTTCACCTGGCAGCGCGGACTCTCACTGTGTAACGTGTGGAAGGTCACACTACCTCTTAGTGTGTGTGTGTGTGTGTGTGTGTGTGTGTTGTGTGTGTGTGTGTGTGTGTGTGTGTGTGTGTGTGTGTGTGTGTGTGTGTGTGTGTGTGTGTGTGTGTGTGTGTGTGTGTGTGTGTGTGTGTGTGTGTGTGTGTGTGTGTGTGTGTGTGTGTGTGTGTGTGTGTGTGTGTGTGTGTGTGTGTGTGTGTGTGTGTGTGTGTGTGGAGGCATTGCCATAAGATTCTTACGTCATTCGCTTTTCCTTGGGTCGGGACTTTTGGACAGAAACGTGGGTTGGACTATAAACGGATTATAAACAGACTACATTTGATTTCATGTGTGAGCCATTGATTGATTGAAATATAGAGTCAGCTCGCTAGTCGCTCCCATTACTAGCCTATTCACTGGTTATCACCACATGTAACATGTTGAGCTGTATCTTCAGACTGAAGAAGGTATAGTATGTACTACAGATGCATTTTACATTTACATTTTACATTTAGCTATTTAGCTGATGCTTTTATCCAAAGCGACTTACAAGTTCTGTACAACAAGTCATCAGCAAGGGTACAAGTCTATCAGCTGAGTAACAATGTTCAGCAAAGTGTTGAATGCTACAGTGTACTGATTGATTGATTGATTGATTGAAAACTTTATTAACAGATTGCAGAATGGGTACAATACAGTACAGCTCAATACACACAATTGTTAAGGGGATGCAGACCAGAGAAAGACTTTCGTCTTGTTTACATCAGGGTCCCCCATTTTCAATTCATCAGGACATATATGACATACATGACATACAGATAGACAGTACTGCTACATCTATACATTTATGCATACCAGATTTGCAAATACAGTTTGTGATACAAAAAGAGTCAAGAAAAGGGAGTATATACATTTGACATAGAAATTGTACATTGGAGAAGGTTGGGTGGGGTTGTGCGGGGGGGTTGGGTACATTGAGATATTGACAACCATACTGGGTAATTTACATTGGAGGTGGTTGGGGGGGGGGGGGGAGAAACATTGTATAAACAAGCAAAACTGTACATTGGGGGGGGGGGGGGGGGGGGGTGGAGACACTATACAAACAAGCAAAATTGTACATTGGAATATTGACAAAACCATAATTACTGTACATTGGAGGGGGTTGGGTTAGGACATTTACAGGGGACAGTTTCGAATTGCAGTCTCCCGTAGGTGTCCCTTGAGAGAGGTTTTGAAAGTGGGTAATGATTGACATTCCTTTACAGCTTTGGGTAGGGCATAATTGCGAAACATGTTTAGTCCCTTGTTTGAGCCGAATCTGGGTTTAACATGATTTGTGGAGCTGTGATCGTGGTATTCACTGACCTTTGGGACGTATTTTGACATGTACATGGGTACCTTGGTCGTGTAGTGTATCTTGTAGACCAGGCCCATTGCAAGTTGCTGTACTCTGTTGTCTACTCTAAGCCATCCTAGGTTGTCAAAGTGGGCAGGGGTGAGGTGGGTTCTAGGAGTCAGGTCAAGCAGTAGTAGGTTAGTTTATTAGGACAAGTGCATGATAGTAAGGTTAGTTAGGGTTAGATTTGATTTTTTTTTTTTATTATTATTTTTTTTTTCAGATAATGGTTGAAGAAGTGCGTCTTTAGTCGAAGGCGAAAGATTGGACGTGTTTCGGCTGTCATAACTGGGGTGGGTAGTTCATTCCACCATTGTGGGGCAAGGACTGAGAATAGGCGACTTCTCTTTGATGACCCTCCGGCAGCTTGGATAGGAGTAGGTCTGAGGCGGCCAGAAGATGCAGAGCGTAGGGGTCTTGAGGGTGTGTAGTTAGAGACCATTGACCGGAGGTAGGCGGGAGCGGTTCATTAGATGCAGCCATTAGAACTCTGTCCACTGGAGCATGGGGGAGCCGCGTGTGTGCCGGGTTAATGGTAACGGTGACCAGCAGGGGGCGCTCGAGTTACACCAGTAATTCAGCTCGATTACAGCTGGTGACTTCATTGAATTCATTTGTTGTTGTTAAATTGTTATATATTGTACAGACACGCTCTGAACTAAACTAAAGCGCCGCTGCTCCAACTTGTGTTGTGTTTTTTCATTACATCACTATAGTGCTAATGTCGAATGACAGGCCGTCGGAAACCTTCATTTATAACTAAAGCACTTTCCAGACCAAGCATATAAAGCTGATTTGATTACCTTAGGACAGGTATTGTAACCTGGACGCGTCTATTCGAATACCAACCAGTTCATGCGTTTTGCTAATCTGATTGGCCACGCACGTTTCTGGTCATGTGACATGTGCGCCCAATCGCGTGACGCGCCCATTTCCGCCTCGACCAGCAGCAAACTACCTAACGCCTAGTTATATCACTGGTTAAGCTTAGGCGACTCTTTCGAAGTTGGTTAAGGTTAGAGTTTGGAATCAGGGCTGGCGTTCTATCGCCCTGCTCTAAGACAAACTCTAACCTTAACCAACTTCGAAAGAGTGCCTAAGCTTAACCGGCGAAAGAACTTGCCGTCACACGATTGGTGCGACCAGAAACATCAGTGGCCAATCAGAGCGTAAAACGCGAACGCGGAAGCATGAACCGGTTGGTATTCGAATAGACGCAACCTGGACACTGGCAATGGATATGTTTGTGGACCGCAAATGACATGTACGTCTATAGACTGTACATGTAATGTTGCGTTTTCCCCCCCAAATGTAGCCAAGAGTAAAGTCGCTAAACCTGTCAAATCAGCAGTCAAAGTGTATATTTTCTGTGTATCTGTTCTGTTGAAGGTACTGTTGGTACATTGTATTGTATATATTAGTATATTATTATCACCTGTCCTGCTGAAGCTACTGTAGTGGGCTCAGGAGGTAGAGCGGTCGCCTGGTAATCCGAAAGTTCCTGGTTCGATTCCTGCTCCTCCGGGCAGCGTGTCGAAGTGTCCATGAGCAAGACACTTAACCCCTAACTGCTTCCAATGAGCATGTCAGCACCTTGCATGGTCGCCTCCGCTGTGTGTGTGAATGTGTGAGTGAATGTGTGTGAGTGAATGTGTGAGTGAATGTGTGTGAGTGAATGTGTGAGTGAATGTGTGTGAGTGAACGTGTGAGTGAATGTGTGAGTGAACGTGTGTGAGTGAACGTGTGTGAGTGAATGTGTGAGTGAATGTGTGTGAGTGAATGTGTGAGTGAATGTGTGTGAGTGAATGTGTGAGTGAATGTGTGTGTGTGAATGTGTGTGAGTGAATGTGTGTGAGTGAATGTGTGTGAGTGAATGTGTGTGAGTGAATGTGTGAGTGAATGTGTGAGTGAACGTGTGTGAGTGAACGTGTGTGAGTGAATGTGTGAGTGAATGTGTGTGAGTGAATGTGTGAGTGAATGTGTGTGAGTGAATGTGTGAGTGAATGTGTGTGTGTGAATGTGTGTGAGTGAATGTGTGTGAGTGAATGTGTGTGAGTGAATGTGTGTGAGTGAATGTGTGAGTGAATGTGTGTGTGAATGTGTGTGAGTGAATGTGTGAGTGAATGTGTGAGTGAATGTGTGTGAGTGAATGTGTGAGTGAATGTGTGTGTGTGTGAATGTGTGTGAGTGAATGTGTGTGAGTGAATGTGTGAGTGAATGTGTGTGTGAATGTGTGTGAGTGAATGTGTGTGAGTGAATGTGTGAGTGAATGTGTGAGTGAATGTGTGTGAGTGAATGTGTGTGAGTGAATGTGTGAGTGAATGTGTGTGAGTGAATGGGTGAATGTGAGGTGCAAGTTGTAAAGCGCTTTGGATAAAAGCACTCTATAACTGCACCATTTACCAATAAGAGTGTACAGATGGAAATCAGTAAATACTAACGGGAGCATATTCTAGTGTGCAGACAAAATTCGACACCCTTCTGCAATAGAACGCTTTATAGCTAATATCCAAATTGATTCTTCAATACAAAAAAATCTTTCTAAATGATATCAAAACCTAATATCAATGAACCCCAACGACTCGCTATACATTAAGTTGAAGTGGGAGGCTGAGCTCCAACAGGAGATCTCACAAGAGGAGTGGTTCGATGTTTGTACTGAAGCACACAAGGTGACTGATTCTAACTCCTGGAGAGAATATAAATGGAAGGTCATTAGTAGGTTTTTCAAGACCCCCTTATTGACTGCTAAAGCATGTATACTCCCACAAGCGAATGCTGGAAGGGATGTGGTGTTCAAATAGGTAAAAATACACACATTTTCTGGACATGCCCAAAATTATGCCATTTCTGGAATGATGTATTCAGGGATGTAAAAAAAAGTATTCGACATGGACATCCCACAAGATTTCAAAACTGCCATCCTCGGAGTCATACCAGAGGGCATTGAGGGAAGGAAAAGTGTGTATCTTCTTCAAATACTGTTAACTGCTAACTGTTAAGTGGCTTGTATAGAGCGTATAGGGCTATAAAGGCACCCGTATAATTTTTATTTTCATCTTATTATTTTCCATCTTATTTCCCATTTTATTGTCATTTTCCTTTTTAAAAAATTGTTTGATTTAATCTCACCAGCTAATACTTACCTAATCCAAATGTGTTTCTCATGCTTCAATATACAACCATGATTGCATCTAAACTGTAACTCACTAATATCACTCGTATATCATCACTATTATTATTTTTTTACTTCTTAAATCTGTCTTTGTTTCAACACTTACTGGTGGTCTCTTCCACACATGTAGTATATTCTGGTTTACCTGTTTTTTTTTTATGTTTCCCCCCACGCCCCTTCCCCTTCCCCAAGCATAGCTGTCTCTTAATGATACGGTCCAGACATGATGTTAATTGAGAACGTGTTGTAAAGTATATCTGCTTATCTGTACTGTCTTGATTTTGTGCTAAAAAAGAAATAATAAAAAAAAAAAATATATATATATATATATATATATTCTAGTGTGCAGACTAGAATATATTTCTCAACTATTTTTCCTTTCCAACACCTATAGCGTTTAATTGTTTGGCCGTGTGTACTTTGTGCACTTTTCGCAGCTATTCATATTAACAGTAGCAAACACCGCAAACAAGACATAAGCTTGTGTCCAAGCCGTTCCCTAGCAACACAGTTAAACGTTTGACGTCGCTAGGCAACAGCAACCGGACTGCAGTTGATTTGCGGTTGAAGAATAGACCACTGCACTACGCATGCGCAGATCGATGAACCTAGACTCTGTGGGAAATCTGCGCATGCGTAGTTCGGGAGTAGGTGCGGAAAAGTGAAGTATAGCTCGGCCGAGAAAGTGCCGATCGACTTGGAATTGGTCGCGCCGTGTTCAGGAGACTCGGGGGCGTATAAAAGTCTATTGGATCATGTCTCCCCGCACCCCCACAGCCGTAGCTACAACCACTTAATGTCATCCACGTACATTCATTTTCTCCCCCCGCTCTCTCCTCCCCCCATGATTTCAGAATCCCGGAAGTGTTGCGGTGGTCTATTCTAGAAATCTGTTTTATGCGTTTAGTTTTGTGTGTGTGTCATAGCCTACGTTGTAGTGTACAGTGCCTTAAGACTCCATTTTCCTATGAGGTGTATTATATATTAAGTAGTTGTTCTGTCATATACTGAATGAAACTGAGAGCCTATTAGGATGCTAGATCCTAATGTGAAACACTGTGATTTACCATACCTTGCCTATGCTCGCTCATGCCTGTATTTTTTACTGTTGTGAAGCACTTTGAACTGCAACCTCTGTATGAAAAGTGCTATATACAAATAAGTTATATTATTATTATTATTACATTGTTGATAAGACAGGTGGTTGGTGAATAAAAGAAAGAGAAAGCAGCAGATCAAATGGACACACACACACACACACACACACACACACACACACACCCACACACACACACACACACACACACACACACACACACACACACATACGCACACAAAACCACAAAGCTAATGAGCAAAACTGTTTTAACATAATAATAATAACCATAATCAGGGTGACCCACTTCAGCTGCCGCGGACGTGAGTGAGTCTTCTTCATGGCTTTATTTCTTACCACCGCATCCCCGCTCTCCCATCTCCCCGTATCCCATTATACATGCATGTGATCATTTGAAGAGCCTTATGTAACCGCTCCAAACAAGCCCCGGGGAGGCAGCGTTTAAGAAGAAGGCATAATGTACACATTTGCAGCTGTCGCCGTGTTTCGCCACGATCTAAGCAGCCATTGTGTTGTCACTGCTATACGCCAGTAATGTGAGAGGGATCCTACACGTTTTAATGAGCAAGGGCAGTGTTGTAGTCGAGTCACTAGATCTTGAGTCCGAGTCGAGTCTCGAGTCCTCCGGTGGTCGAGTGCGAGTCCAAGTCCGAGTCACCCAACGAAGAGCCCGAGTCGAGTCAGAGTCGAGTCCCCATTACCCTAGCTAGTCTGAGTCCGAGTCCAAGTCATCAAGGTTGAGTCCACTCCACTCTGGCAGTCAAAGAGCTGACGTACAAATACAAAAAGGTCTACATTAAACATAAATGACACAGCGGTCTATTTACTTTGTGACACAATAGCCAAACAAACTGCACTAGCCATCAATATCTTATGCCAAATCATTAGGGCCTATTAAAAAAAATTAAATAAAAATACAAATGTATTTATCAATGCTCGAGTCCAAGTCCGAGTCATCAGTGCTCAAGTCCAAGTCGAGTCACAAGTCCCTTAAAATCAGTCCAGTACTACAACACTGGAACAGGGGTTTCACCCGCTGCTAGTTTCCTTTTAACTGGAGCAGAATAGAGCTGATCCCAGACAGCCGGGACAGTTCTAAGCAAATGATAAATACGGTCCACATTGATGATATATACAGAGCCAAAGGGGCTGGTGTTCCTCTGAGCTAGCAGCTACTATTCCTGAGAGTAACTTGGCTTGGGCTGAGGCAAGGACGACGACTGTACCACTTTGGATTGGCTTGTTTTTAATTAACTTAACTAAGACATAAATATGCTCTTCCTTTATCAAGAAAGCCAAATCAAAATATTATTCTCTCTGTCACCGATGGGCTCTCGAGTTGTGCCTACCTCTATCATGAAGGATTCTGTTGCTGTTCATGGCAACATTGCATTGTTTTATTGGGCATTTTATATCTTCTGATTCCCTGTACTGATGTTCCAGTGTATTGACATGTTGCTGGGCAGTCTTTTAATTCAGTTTAGGGATGTTCGATATTGGCTTTTTTTGCCAACTCTTAATTTCCGATACCCATATCAACCGATATCAACCAGATACCGATATATGCAGGAGTTCCCCCCCCCCCCCCCCCCCCCCCCCCCCCCCCCAAAAAAACAATAATTTCAGGTAATTACTCTTGTCGTGGAATTAACACAACATTATGCATACTTTTGACAATAAATCAAATCAGAATTAGTTCTTACTTGCTTGCCTGGGTAAATAAAGGTTAAATAAATGTAAAAAAATAAAAAACTTTTTTTGAAAACCGATACCGATAATTTCCGATATCACATTTTAATGCCAATATCGGCCGATAATATCGGTAGGCGATAATATCGGACGGACATCCCTAATTCAGTTTCTTTCTCTGTGCAGGACGTTCATGAAGCAGTGTCTTCATATGGTTGATTGATATGTTATATATACATACCACTGCTCAGTGTCTTCATATGATTGACTCAGCTTACCATGCTTCCCTAAGGTTCATTACAAATTGTAAAGCTCTGATGCACCACTATTGTAAGGGCCCACCTGTCCCAGGACTCTTCCCCCCTGTCTGTACTCCTCAAGAGCCCCCACCTTTTCACCTACTCTCCCATGGACGTCCTCCACCCATGAACAATAGTCCTCCACTCATGAACTGCTCCTCACTCTGTACCTCCCCCTGCTGGACATTCATCCGAACTTCCCCTTATCCCCCTCATGCATACCCTCCTGGTGCACTGGTGTATCTTTAATGTCTCTATGTGCCCTTCCCCTACTACTTAGTCTCTTGCTCCCCTGTTAAATGTTATGTTCCTTGTTTATTAGTTCATTGTGTGGTTGTTATGTTACTCTGTCTAGTGTTCTGTATTTTCTTGTGTGTTCCTTCCTGGTTGTCTCACCCCATGTGCGTCTCGTTTTGCTAATTGCCCTGCTATCTCTCTAGTGTTAATTGTTCCCCCTATATCTGGTGTGTGTTCCCTACCCTTATTGTGGGTTAATTGTTTCGGTTCCTTGGTTGATGCTTGCGTTTGTTACTGTTGTGTTTCATGTCCACTGTTCCTGATTCTGTCGTGCTCAAGTTTAATAGTAAGATCTGATTACGAAACAGTTTTCTGTCTGTTAAAGAGTGTTTATTTTTACACTGCTGCCTGCCTTGGCCAAGAGACGAGAGACATTCTTGATCTCAATGGGAATTTCCTGAAGGAGGGCGGGGGGGGGGGGGGGGGGAGCAAGGTATGGCAGTGGAAGGTGTGGCAGGGGACACTCAGGGCGGGATCCACTAAGAATGGATTGCACGGTGGGAGTTGCACCCTTAACTGTGCAGGGTTTGCACGCGGATTCTGCGAGCTATCCACTAAAGGACTTTGCGCGGATGAGATACAGTACCAGCGCAGACACGCCCATTATGTGTGGCTCGGAGAGCGGGAGAGAGAGAGAGAGAAACACACAAATACGTTATGCACATTAGTATTCCGTTCATTTCATATTGTATTTTGTTTACTTTGTAATGTTGTAATGAGCTTGCTTAATTTGTATTTTCATGACACATTGCGTCCTGTGTTTTTGTCACTATCTTTCGTCATTGCATAATGTTTGTAATGGCCTATTCCAATTACATTTGTCACATATAATTGTACTATATTCTATTGTGCTATATTTAATTGTGTTTATATCCCATTTAATTGTATTCAATCTCTTTATTCAGTTGTAAAGCCCTGGCCTATATTTGATTTCATAAGTCTATTATATTCTATTGTGCTTAACTTAGTTCATATTTCATTTTATATTACACCACCCCTTTATTGTGATTATAACCCTGCAGCACCCAAAGGAGTGAAGGAGAGGAGTTATTTTTTATTTAATAATACTAATAACTTAATAATAATAATCATGACGTTGCATCACTGCTGATCAGCACGCCTATCAGAAATAAATGTTTACTGTATGATAATCTCAGAACCAAGCATTTGAAATTAGCTGGTTTAGTGCTTACTGCTTAGCCTTATTTATAATAGTGTTCACTGCCAGACTTGGAGCAAATCACGGCACGTTGCGAAGGCTATCTCGGCCTGTGGCTTTATATTTCTCGAACAAATCATATACTGTTTATAAGATCTATTTTCTAGTGTTACAACGAAACCTCACTAAACTAAATCCGTCCATTAGATTCTGGCTGTAGTAGGTACAGGACGAAATGTATAGGATTGATTGAGCTGGCAACCTGTGTCTCCGGATGATTTCGGTCTCAATTAAATAAAAAAAGGTGATATTCTCCTTCGAAATATTCTTTCACGGGGCACGCCTGGCATTACGATGCCTGCGCCTGGCAAAAATGACTGCCGCCATGATCACCTGTAACCCTGGCAGTGACGCTGGCATGATGCCTCTTTATGGCGCTTAGGGATCTGCGCTTATTTACCACCACGTCTGTGAAGACGGCGTTATTAGACCTGTCTCAAACCCTGCCCCTTTTCTTGATCCTCCAATCACAGCTGTCTCTTACCTCTGACTTCCTCGTACAAATTTTGTTTGTACGAGGAAGTCAGAGGTAAGCGACAGCTGTGATTGGAGGATCAAGAAAAGAGGGCAGGGTTTTGAGACAGGTCCATTGGCGGCGGCCTTTCTGGATACCGAGCAGATTCCGACGAGGCTCATTTACATAGAAAGGGGACATGGTCCGCCCATATTACCTCATTTAAAAATACGCGCCAATTGCACAGGATGCAATGCTGACGGAACGCATGCGCCACCTCATTTCACCTGCTGCCTGCGCGTCCTCTGTGGATACCAAACAGAGTTTCAGAGCGATATCTATGCACCGGCTTTCCGTCGGAAAAGCCTTCGATCCACAGGGCTCCAGCAAAAGGAGATTTGAAAGAAGACAGATGGGAGAGCAGACATAAAGACGAGTAGGGGGGAAGGATGGCAGGAGCGACTGCTCTTCTCTGTTTCATTTGCTCCCTGGACACGCAATACCAAAAGACGTGTGTAAGGAAAGGTCAAGAGACCCAGTGTCAGGGCCGCCTGGGAGAAATGCGAGGCCCTGTGCGAGATTTAACGCGAGGCCCCCCCCCCCCCCCCCCCCCCAAAAGGTAAAAAAAAAAAAAAAAAAAAAACATATATATGTTTTTTTTTTTTTTTTTTTTATACAGTCAACATATTCTTAAATAATAGCGCTGCCCGAGGCGGGGCATGATACAGTCAACATATAGCAAAAGAGAGAGCGAGAGAGAGCTCCCGTTCTACAGTCAATATACAGTGTACAGAGAGAGAGAGAGAGAGAGAGAGAGAGAGACACATTGGAAAGAAATTGAAATGCTATTTGGCCCTAAACAGAGAGTACACAGTGGCAGAATACCTGAGCACTGTGACTGAAGATCCTTGAGCACAGCCTAGCCATCGAGAAAGGCCGCCATAGGCAGACTGTGTGTGTTAGAAAGAGAGAGAGAGAGAGAGAGAACATGTGTGTTTGTCATGTGTGTGTGTGTTAGAGAGAGACTATAGCATGTATGAGAGATTCAAAAGGACAAAGATCAACAATCCAACAAGAAGAGCGTCTATACCAGAGAAACCAAAGCAGCAAGGAGCCAATGGCCGACATCAGCTAAATAGGCTAGCCAGGTACTGTGACACCAGGCCACGTGACACACAGCTTTGGCCAACGGCCCAACGCTACCCAAGCTACACAAACGACCATTCACACACAGCACATGTCGTATCTCCAAATGTTGTGAAGTAGCATATGTTTTGCCTGGAAAAAAACATCGTTATTAACAAAACATTCGGGAGGGGAAGGAAGGAAGAGTGGGGTAATGTCATGACATTTTACCTGCACGAGGAACACAGGTCTCCACGTTGACGAAAGGCCTCTCGCTGTCGGGACAAAGCTATGGCCAGAGCCTTGTCATGGTGCAGGCCCGACTACATCTTCTGTCAAAGATGATGTCGTAGTCAGAGTGCCAGGGCCTGCTATTCTCAAGGCTAACTGATAGCATCAAACGAACGTTCCCAGCTGACGCTAAACAGCTAACTGGCTAACAGTTAGCTCAATCAGGCACCTGGCTGCATGTAGTAGCCGCATAGCTTGCTTCTGCGTTAGCTAACAGCTAACAAGCTATGCGGCTACTGTCTACATACAGCCAGGTGCTCTCAGCAGGCACACACAGTTAGCTACTAGTAGTACTATATATTAGCTGTCGACCAGTTTGGCTCCAGAAAGAGAGAAAGATAGATAGGTCAGGACAGGTCCACGGCGGGTATTTAATCATAGGTTGACTCACATAACGCAGTATCAATGAATGCGGCGCGGCCGGCGCCAATGGTGAAGTTGGAAGCAGACTTGGCCCACGGTGTAATTCTTCTTCTTCTTCTTCTTCGAGTACTTTCCGGCAGACTGGACACCTTTCGGCATATTGCTGCCTAACAGATTTATCTGCTCACAAGTTCTCTTCTCCTTCTTTTGAAAAGACATCCACTCGCCTCGCTCCTCTGAATAGCGCTGAATTATCTACCTCGTGTGTCTTCTTCTTCTATTTGGTATTACGGCGGTCGGCGGACGGGCCGGAAACACTATCCTAAAATCTGTAGAGCAGCAAATCCGCAGAAACCGGAAAACTGCAGTCTGCAGAGCCAGGAAGTCAGACACATTCTACAAACGTGTCTAATGTGAAATATATAAGCATATAAGCAAAACTAGATTTTAGGTCTGTGATGAAAAAGGGCCTCGCGGGAAGGGGGGCCTCGCAAAAAAATAAAAAAAAAATAAAAAAAAATAATAAAAAAAATAAAAAAAATAATTTTTTTTTTTTTTTTTTTTTTTTTGCGAGGCCCCCCTTCCCGCGAGGCCCTGTGCGACCGCACTGCTCGCACACCCCCTGAGGCGGCCCTGCCCAGTGTATGGACACCATGTTATTAAAAGAACACGCCAATATTTTGGGAAATTAGCTTACCATTGTCTCCAGAGAGAGACGAGAAGATAGATACCAGTTTCCTCTCTGTGCGTTCAGTAGAAAGCTATATCTGGCTGCATGTTAGCCTAGCTTAGCACAATGAATGGAAGACGAATGGCCGGGTTAGCCTTCAGGAGAGGTGTTAGTTGGACAAATGGGTGTGCTCTTCCCGTGTGGAGGAACCCCTCACCCCCGTTGCGGTAAGCAGCGCGTCAGTGACGCCGCTAGCTCAACGGCTTCACCGCCTTGCGCAGACTGTGTGCCGCTGCCTTGTTGTACGCGTCCATATTTCCGGATTGTAAGCAGCAGTGCGAGGAGCATTCAGGGGGCGACTCGGATGGAGTTGTCAACCCATGGTTTCTGGTTCGGAAAAAAACCAGAGTTGTCTTCGCTCCACTTCTACAAGGACTATTTGCATATTCTTGGTATCTAGGGACATCTATGGACCTCAGGGAATGTAAACATCTAGGAGGGGGAAAATGGCAGAGCTATGGACATTATACAAAAGTAACTGTACTTCCAGTATATTTCATTCACGGTCTTTGCTGCCGTGTAACGGCCGCCTGGTGGTACTAAATCCAGATTTACCGGCCGATCCATAGATGTATGACTTGGCCATAATAATAAGGTCATTTATAGGCCTGATATTCTATATTCTATATTCATATTTAAAATGGCATGTGTCTGGATGGCGAAATTCAGTCCTGTATCCATCTGCCCTTTGTTCATTTTATTTTTTATTTGATTTGATTTGAAATCTTTATTTCGAACATGCAATGAATACAAACAAACAATAACAAAAGCAAAACACAACTCAATCTACATGTTCGAAAAGGAGTAGGAAGAAGTATACACTTATTTAATCCTACCCCTTTTCCACTACTCAAATGAGTGTACTATTTTAAAACATAAAAAAAAAAAATATATATATATATATATATATATATGCAAAACAAAAAAACTAAAACTATATATGTAAAACATGAAAGAAATAAAATAAAAATGTAAACACCCGTGAATATCAAGTCCCTTCCTCATCTTAATCTTAGTCCCTTAATCTTAGTACACTTGATGTCAAGAAGGTGCTGAATGAGCTCAGTGGCAATTCTTAACTTTTGGTCAATGTTAGTATTGTGGCGATAAGAAAGTATAGCGAGCCAGAGACGTATAGTTCGAGTTGAGGTACTTTACGTATCACTGCACATAGCATTTACAATACAAACAAACTTAACCCGGAACCGGAAGTGCTATTTACCCTTTCCCCCTAAACAGTAGAACCCCTGCTCTTAAAGGCACAAGCCCCCCTTGGTGAATGTCTCTTAATATAGGTCACCGCAGTATGGTGTTATTCACCGTCAAAGATGGAAAGAAAAGCGAATAATAATCATTTATATTCTCCTTTTGGTTAATTACAATTTACTCATAGCATAGTAACAGACACAATATCTCTGACACTGTTGGGAATACATTCCCTGAGATCCATAGATCTCCCTAGATACCAAGAACATGCAAATGGACTTTGTGGAAGTGGAGAGATCTTCCATTTACTTGGGTATGTACTTTTAGGCAAATTTCTGAAAATATGGCTAGGGCTTACAGTTTTTCACAATTGCTAAAACACATTTCATGAAACTGCCCTCCCTTTTCCCAAAACTCTGAACACAAAACACTTTTCTCAAGCCAAACAAAACCGCAGAATCTCTTTTCAAAACCAAACGATCACACCAAAACAGTTGCCCATTATGCTCAAAAGCAAACTTTGACACCAAAATCCCTCTCAAGCCCTTCAAAAATGTAAACAGTACTAAGCATCATTACACACAACAAATAATTGAAAACACAAGAATGTTCTTTTTACAGTTTCACAACTGCCAGGACACATTTTTAGAAACCTTATCTCAAAATATATGTATTGGGCATTTATAGATTTGTGTATATGCAAAGGTTTATCACAGTACCAGAACATTAGATATTTCAAACAATTACAGTAAGTTACAGTTTTTCACAATTGCTTACTTAAGTCATTGCTGCATTTTCTTTGTTTTGATCTACTTTTTCTCCTCCTATTTCTTTTTTATTTTTCTCCCATCCCAATTTAGTCGTTATGCCAATTCACCCCCTCCCCTTCCTGGTCGTTGCATGCATTTGCCCCCTACTTGCCGGTCTAGGGAGCCCTGAAGTCTATCACATGCTTCCTCCGATACATGGAGACAGCGAGCAGCCTCTTTTCACCTGCCATCGAGGACTCTCATTGGTGAAGTGTAACGCGTGGGAGGGTCACACTACCTCCCCCAGTTCCCTCCCTCGCTGTGCAGGCGCCCTGACCGACCTGTAGGAGTCGCTGTTTATAACGACCAGGACCCACCCCACCGGCTTCCCTCCCGCTGTGTCAGTATGGACGACCGACCAAGCCGGAGGCACCACAGCTGGATTCGATCCCACTGTCTCTGCGGTGGTAGACAGGCGCTTAGTCCGCTGCGCTACCTGGCCGCCCTCATTGCTGCATTTTCAATATACAACAGTCATCATCAAATAATGCTGCCAAACTAAATCCTTCTGATCAAAAAAGAGATTGAAAGTGTTCTTTGGTCATAATGCAAAATGCTACAGTATACTCCTAATCTTGGGGTCAAAATATGTAATATATAGCATGCAAAAAACAGCTGAACCAAATTAGATTATATTTCATGTTAAAGTTTATCATAGTGTCAGAACAGTGGATATGTTCATCGTTGAAGTTTACTGTAATGGTACATTTTCAAATATAACGGCCATCATCAAATAATGCGGTCA
Source organism: Notolepis coatsorum (assembly GCF_963971535.1). Taxonomy (NCBI): domain Eukaryota; kingdom Metazoa; phylum Chordata; class Actinopteri; order Aulopiformes; family Paralepididae; genus Notolepis; species Notolepis coatsorum. The sequence goes on along the minus strand of NW_028174323.1, from coordinate 40,879 downwards.
ACCAGAAAATAATTGTTACCAAAAGAGACTATGCAATGGTAATTTCCTCACACTGTATGAAAATTACTAAGAAAATACAGTTATCAAGTTCAAGTTTCAAGTTTCTTTAATAGTTGTCATACAGAAGTACAGAATACTTTTATACAAAATGCTTCTTACTGTTACGCTCCAGAGACTGTGCTAGACAAGATAAGTATGAAATAAAATAACATAGTATAGCATGTAAATTAGAAGTAAAAAAAATTAGGTCACAGTGTTCAGTATAGACATATATACAATGTTCGATGCAGAATA